>NC_040040.1:85780-232614 GCF_003713205.1 Coffea eugenioides | reverse complement strand
TCTGCGGAGAAAAATGAAAGTAGCAACCTCAACATCACACAGTATACCTAAACTTATATGCCCTGAGGGAGAAAATGGCCTGATTATTAGCACCAAGGACCTCAACCGGACCCTGAATATCGACAAATCAGCGATGACCATAACAGTTGAGCCTGGAATGTTACTAAGGCAGCTGATCAATGAAAGTGCCATGGCTGGATTAGCTATACCTTATGTCCCATATTGGTGGGGTGTAACTGTCGGTGGAATTTTGGGCACGGGTGCCCATGGAAGCTCACTGTGGGGTGAATCGGGTAGTGCAGTTCATGATTTTGTGATTCAAATTCGGATTGTAACACCTGCAGGCCCTGATGAAGGTTATGCAAAAGTTCGAACGCTGCAAAACGGTGACCCTGAGCTTGATGCTGCTAGAGTATCCCTTGGTGTTCTTGGAGTGATTTCCCAGGTACCTTATGAAGTTGATCATATACTCCAATGCATATTTCAGATCCATATTCTTCATTTGCCCCATTTTTTTTTTTTTTTAAGGAAAGGAACAGAATGACCTTTGATCCAAGCGATAAGAGTAACCTTTGATCCAAGCGATAAGAGTACAAGACTAACAAAAAGATATAACATGGCAGGTGACTCTTCAACTGCAACCAATGTTTAAGAGGTCTATCACCCTTCTAGAGAAAAATGATTCAGACTTAGCAGATCAAGTGTCCACCTTCGGCAGACAACACGAATTTGCAGATTTAACGTGGTACCCAAGTCAAAGCAAGGTTGTCTATCGTATTGATGATAGAGTCTCCTCAGGCACTCCTGGAAATGGTGTTTATGATATTGCGGCTTTTCGGTCTGTCCCTTCACAATATCTTGCCATGGCAAGAAGCTTAGGTTGGTTTTAAGATTAATCATTTGACTAGACCATGTGAAACCTATTTTATTTTTCAATTAATGTAAACTACAATGGATCTGTTATTGCTTTCTTTTTGTTATATTAACAGAGGAAAGTCAAGAATCCAGGGGTACAAGTGTTGGTGGGGAATGCGTAACTGGGTCAGTTTGCACATCCCCAATGGAGATGGCTGCATATGGATTGACAAGAAATGGTAAGCATATTCTTATTAGCATTATTAACATTATTTTGTAAACTTTTTACTGCGGTCTGAGATAACTAACATTGTTGTTTAATCAGCAATAATAATCTGATTGTAAGACCATATTATTAACTGTTGGTTTCTTTGTTGTTGAATAGGAGAGAGTCAAGAATCCACAAGTGATGTTGTAGGGAAATGTGTAACAGCAGCACAAACTCTATCCCAACTGGCAGTGGCAGCATATGGGTTGACCAACGATGGTATTTCTTCTCAATCCTATCTTTGGCTTTTACTCCATTCAAGTCACCTAATTCCTCCAACCCCTCAAATAATGAAAGAAAATTTATTGCATACGCTTTATCCATGTATACCAGTAAAAGAGTAATGTTTGATCCTGTTTGCTTTTTGTTTTTCTAAATTTTCAGCAAAATAGTAGCATTTGACATGGTAGAATACATAGCTAGAGTTGGAAAGAACTAGTGATATTTCCTTGGACTGTGATATTTCACCTACTCTTCTAATTTAAATCTATCGTATTGTTATAATTAAAGGATATATATGACTCTAAGGGTCCCCATACTTTTTGAAAGATTTTATTTAGCCAATAAACGATAAAGGACGGTCAAGTCATCTAACTTTATATACGAAATAATTTGTTTGCCTGGGTGTGTGGGTCAACTGCAAATGTATTATCCTGTAATTCAACAAACGCCTTAAAGATTGTTTGTACAAAATATTCCAAAGCAAGTAACTTTTTAGATTGAATATTATTGGAACATTATCAAACTATATGATCATTATCGTCCACATTTTAGAAAATGTAATACCTAGTATAAACATGATGCACCAAATTATAGCTTGCCGTTAAATTAAGGACTAAAATTTAGCTAAGAAAAATTGACTATACCAAGAGAATAAAATCAAGAGCCAAAGATAGGGATTATAGAAAGATATGAGAACAACATAAACCAAGACTGGTCTTGATACAGGTATGGCTTTCAATGGCTACCCTGTGGTAGGCTATAACAACCAGCTTCAATCATCTGGTACATGCCTAGACAGCCTAGAAGATGCATTGGCAACATCATGCCCTTGGGACCCTAGAATTAAGGGCTTATACTTCTTCTATACTGCAATCAGCATCAGCTTGTCCAAGACTAAGGACTTCATTGAAGATGTGAAGAAACTTGTTGCTTTGCAACCTGAGGCTTTCTGTGGCCTAGACCTCTATATTGGTATCCTCATGAGATATGTCACTGCTTCAACTGCTTACTTGGGTAAAGATGAAGATGTTGTAGAATTCGACATGATTTACTATAGAAGTAAGGATCCAATGTCCCCAAGAATCTATCAAGACATCCTTGAAGAGATAGAGCAACTAGCATTATTTAAATATGGAGGGTTGCCACATTGGGGGAAAAACAAAAATATGGCTTTTATCAGGGCAATCAAGAAGTATAAGAGTGCTAGTGAGTTTTTGAAAGTAAAAAGGTTGTATGATCCTTTAGGGTTGTTTTCCAATGAATGGACAGACCAAATTCTTGAAGTGAAAGATGGGATTAGTATAGTGAAGGAAAATTGTGCCTTGGAAGGATTATGCATATGCTCGGAGGATGTTCATTGTGCCCCACAAAAGGGATACTTTTGTCGACCAGGAAAAGTTTATCAAGAAGCTAGGGTTTGTGTTCATTTGTCATATGAAGATGGGTATGACTGGTCTTAGAAATATTAAATTATTCTTTAAGGAAATTATGTTGTAATTTGCTCCCTTAAGTGGACAATTGGATTTCATCAGTCTGCACGTCCCTAATTGAGTCTATTCAGTCCCTCACTATGTACAATTTTCTTTGTAGTAAACTTGTTATAAGTCAGTTTACATTAAGTATACAGAGATTAAGCTCAAAAAGTTCTTTTTTTTTTTAAGCCCAGATCCAAAAGTTCAGTAAAATTACTTATCTTTGTATAAGTTATTACAATTCATGGATCTTCTATTCTATGCCACTCCTTGTCCAATCTTTTGAATGTTGTCATGTGTTATTCAGAAATATCCTATTTTAATTCTTTTTTTCCTTTGAGTTTGAATAAGGTTAAAAACTCAAATACACCATATATATATATATAGAAAAATAAAAATACAACAAAACTGGTTACATAAATTTGTTATATTTTACATTTTTATCTATTGTATTTTGTTTTTTATCTTGTCAATATTCATGGGAACTTTAGAAAAAAGTTGAGTTAGAATGGAATATTTATAAAGGACTTACGGCAACAAAATAGAATGTAGAACAAGAAGAGGTAAAGGAAGTACCACAAAAGATCCATAATTTTTCTGAGTAACTTGTATGATTTGCCGTTGCATCTTATGCTTAATTTCTACATTTTGGTGGTGGGCAGCGCCAAGTACTTTGCACGAGGTACCCTTGAAGCCCTTGAACTTTTACTGAATATGATATTTACTCTCACAACTTCTCGTTTCTACTTTTTAGTCCTTAAATTTTTTTATCTTCAATTTATTCAGTATGGAAGTTTCTTGAAACACGGATAGGTCCTTTCATCAACAACACATTGTTATAAATTTACTTCACCATGCTTAGTTAGTTTTAGATTTTCTAACAAATAGACACCGATGATAATATATTTTGACTATTTAAGAAAATTCATTTACATAACTATGCATTTGCAATCACTAAAACAAACAAAGCCATAAAGATTTTACGTACCGTTTCATGACTACAATTTTTTTTTTTTGGTCAAACATTACTCTTATAATTGTATATATGGATGAAGTATTTGATTTTAACTTTAGAGAAGCTAAATATAGGGTTGAGAAGAAATACCATTATTTGAAAACCCATGATCCATATGCAGCCATTGCCAATTGGGATATGATTTACGCTGCAGCTATACGATTTTAGACAACATCGCTCTCTCCTACAACTTCATCATCCAAGAAACCAACAGTGTAACCTTAGCAGTATGGAATTTGAAAAGTAGTTGCAGATTAAACAACATGATTATCTCTCAAACCGTCCTATGCTTCTTGGAATCGATACAAAACAATGATTCGAAGCTGAAACTTTAATTTCATCAGATCAAAGAAGTATAGGAGAAATTAGTCCCGCAGGAGGACTACCACTGAGTTAAAAAATTGTGGAGCAAATGATCAAATATTTTAATATAGTTTTTTTTTGTTGCAGTTGAAATTTCTTATGAAAGTTCATCTTAGGCATGGCTAACATTTTGAAGAATTTTGCATTTTTATATTTTGAATTAAGAGAGATGCACATTGATATGTGGACAAACAAAACCTCTGCATATAAATAAGTTGAAACAATAGTCCCTATGCTAGCTAATTGAAGAAACAATATATTGACAACAGCCAGATGTATCCTGATGCTAGCCCCTCCCCAAAAAAAACACTGTGGGAAAAAATTCAAAGGATTTTCTCCATTATGAATTTGAAGTTTAAAAAAAAGGTTTGGTGTAACCATGGTTTTGAAGATCATAAAATCTTCATTATGAAATAAAATGGAGAACCGAAGATAGATTCTTAAAAGTACTCAAAAGTGAAAAGAAAACTTCCCCCATGCGATCCAACCTTTAGTTGGCTAAACTACGAGAAATTATGTGGAGACTTTAAAAAAGAAGAAGAAGAAGGAGCAAAAGAGACGCCAACCCAATTAAGGAGGAATGGATGTGGAAGAGCTTGAGAATTGAATAAAAAATCTCATAGTTTACTAGAGGCAAATATTTTTGTGGACAGATGACTGTCTATGGTAAAAAATTATTAATCTTCTCCATAACAAAAAGTCAATTACTTATGTGAGATTTTAGGCCTATCCCCCGGCGGGGGAGGGGGCGGCGGAGAAGAGAACAAGACGAAGCTTTTTCCTTCCAACCTTACTATGGTGTAGATCTTTCTGTTGGTTTTCTGTTAATGAAACATTGTGGGCTGCTAAAGTCATTGACTCCACTATTGCAATTTGGCTTTCTTGTGGCATTCTACAAGTGCCAGAATGATACAGAATTTTTTAAGGTCCAAAAATTAATTATGTATTTCTTCAGGGCTCTTTGCTGTTGAATGGACAGAATAAATTGTTGGTGAAGTATTATTTGGTATAATTTACTGAAGTAATGCATAAGTTGCAATGAACAGAGATTAATTGAATGAAGGCATATAATTTGAATAGTGAAATCTAGCATTTGTTCATAATTTATTATCTTAATTCTTCATCAAAAAACTATAACCGGTCTACATTTCTTGAATTTGTTGCGAAAGTATGATTCATTGAGCATTTATCCTCCTCTGTCTTAGGAATTTTTGTTGCATCCTTTCTAAATCCGATAAATTGATATAGGGCTCACACTTAACTAAGGAACCATCACAGGTATAGGTGGCAAACCAACCCACTTAACTAAATTTACCCATATCCGCTCATGAATAGATGGGTTTGGGTATCTTAAATTTTTGTATATGGGTATAAATGGGTTACCCAATAATATCCATTGAATAGGTTACCCAATAATACCCATTTATTAAATGGATATTATTGGGTAATCCATCAAACTCAATTAACCCATTTAAAATTCTCTTCCCCCAAGTCTCTTCTCTTTCTCCATCCATTTTTTTTAAGATTTTTTATTTTGTCATGATGTTAACTACTTTTGTTTCATTATTATTATTATTTGTTGGTTTTATCTTATTATTTTATTTTCTCTTAATTTGTTAACTTACTCATTTTTCAGCATTACCAATTTATGATAAGTTTTAGCCTCTTTTCTTATCTTTCTAAAATGAAATTTTAAATTTGTATATGAAAAAAATGTTAGGGGTTCAAAATTTTTGGATTAAGTTTTTATATTAACTTTTATAGTACTTAGTTCAAATTTTTATATTCTTATTATTCAATTATTAAATAATATGTAATTTTGCGACATAGAGTATAAATGGAAAAAAATTGGTAATTGGGCTTATTGAGCATTATATGTAAATATTTAAAACTAATGATGGGTACAAAGAGCGGTATAAATTGATAACTTAATTTGCAAAAATGAATTTAAATGAGTTTACAAAAAGTTAAAATAAATTGGTTATAAATGGGTAATTGGGTTACCCAATTCTTTTTTTGACTCACTTACCCCATTACCCATTTTACCCAATCCAAATCCGCCAAAATCACCCATTTTGACACCTCTAATCACAGGGAGGATTGAATTGGATAATAAGGTGAGAGGGATTATAAATAGAAGATTCTGTTTTTAAAACCTCCCACTTAGAAAAATAAATAAATAAAAATAAAAAACCATCACCTTTGGACCCTTTGAAAATTGGGCATGTGATATGGGCATGACTTATTCCAGCTAAAATTCGCTCAAAAAAGTGAAAAGGGACCAAAGGTAATTATTTTTATTTGTTAGGGACTAAATTTGCTCCTTTTCATTCTGAGATACTAAATTTTTACATAAGTGATATGTAAGGGACGATTGGTGCAATTGTCCCTTCATCGAACCCCTAAATGCAAGAGCTTTTGATCCATTTTTAACAATGTATCAATTGCGTCCAATGTGTAAAGAAACCTTTTAGTATTCTTTAACTTACTCAATTGACTATGGGCAAATTGTTGTCCCTAAAAGTAGCTTTTAGGTTAATCCTTTTTTTTTTTTGGATCATTTGAACCCACTCGAGCTACAAGAAGAAATTGGCTGATAGGGTGTTAATTGTTGGTTATTTTATTGTTAATTTCCCCTTTTATCCTTACCAAATATTGTTTTAATTATTAATATTTACTTATATTTGGTATTGGACTCAATTTCAGGGAGTGGAACAGAAAAGCACAAAATAGGAGGGATTTTCGGGAGACAATGGAGACTTCAAACAACCGGGCCCACATGATGCTACAAAGGGATTGCATGTCCTTTGCTGATTGGGAGATTGGAGTACGAAGGTCAATAGGAAACAATAAGGGAATTGGGCAGAGTTTGACTTCTGGTAACCTTTCACTCAATTCGGCGGGGACCACGGAGTATGAAGCATTAGTCATGTTGGGCTTTTAAGAAGAAAGAAACGTACAGAGGCTTAAAACAAGGAGTAATTCGGCAGCCTTGTTACTAATTTGTGGGGACCACCGAGAGAAGTTAGGCAATTGTTTAGATTAGGAACAATGGGTGGTTGCCTTATTCTTTTTCTCTTCTTATTCGGTTAGGAGACTAGTCACGTAGTTATATACATTGGAGGCTAATGAGCCGCATGTCTGGGTCCGGAGGGGATAGTATCACGTTGAGAACTTTCTGAACAATGAAGAACTAAATTCTTTTTTCTAGTCGAAGGTCAATTTGAGGACTCGGTTCCGAACATCTGTGAGATCTAATTATTTTATTTATTTCTTTTATTTATTGGTATTTGTACGTTTCCTGATTTAATTACTATTGATTGTTTTGTTATTTGAATGTCAAGGGCCCGATATTCGAATTAACCTAATAATCTACTGTCATATTAATTGATTGAATCCGTAATTGTTCTATCGATTAATACCAGTGGCGACTAGCGTGATTGGTTTCATGTTAGGGAAACGTATGATCTAACTTAAACAAACTCTCGTAGCGTGTTTGTTGGTTAGGGTTGGGCTTTTCTAATTATTAATGCAGTCAAGTAATTAAATCCTATGGTCGTACCTAGGGTTATTTCTTGGTTAGAGAAATAGTTAACGGTCGTACCTTAACTATCGAGAAATTAAGGAAAGACTGGTTGTTCATCGCGTGTATGGCAACTATAACCAATCTATTAATGAGTAATTGAATTATCTTTGCGTCGATGATCAGTTGCATGGACCGTGTCTGAAAAGTTGTACCTTCGGCTAGAGTCATATTGGTTATTGATGAATTTCTATTAGTTGTTTTATTAGTTAGTTAATTAGTTATTTTATATTCTCCAAAAAAATCCCCCATACTTTGGACTTTAAAAGAAACGAATTATCCCCAGTCCCTGTGGATTCGACCCTACTTATCACTATATACAGAAATTATATTTTATTTAAGCAGGTATTTATTATTGCACAGGTTCGGCACCTGTCAATTTTTGGCGCCGTTGCCGGGGACTGGTGCCAGATTAATTTGTTTCTTTTTGAGTTCATCTTATTTTTATTTTTTTAATTTATTTTCCTCTTATTTTTTTATATAGTTTATGGCTTCTGACACTCCGTATTTTGGTGATAGATTGGATTTTGTTTCTAAGGAAGGCAATGAGGCTTGTTTTTTTGCTAAGTTTGCATATTTAGAGGCACTAAACTCTATTAGAGAAAGAATGGCTGCTGCAACCTGTAAAATTTGTTATGTCAGGGATCATTCAACCGGTATGTGCCCCGAATATCAAGATAATCTGAGTGTCCCACTCAATAATTATGGAGATTTTTCACCCTGGTCTCAAACGTGGTATAACCCTAATCCAAACGGGTATGATCAAGGATGGTGGGATAACTCCAGTTATAATTATACAACAGGGCCAATGAATTTTCAGCAGTATGAGTCTCAAGAATCATCATCTATGTCAGGTATGTCTCTTGAAGAAATAGTTGAATCAATAGCTACTAATACATATCAATTCCAACAGGAGACACAAATGAGAAATGGGATGATGAATGATGCAATGAGTAATCTGGCAGATCAAATATGTCTATTGACATCTAGAATAAATCGATTGGCTTCTCAAATTGAAGAATTGCCCTCGAAAACCATTGTTGATTTTGAAGAAAATGAGAGTGCAATTTGCTTGACTAGTGATGAGGAGATGTAAGAGTGTCAAAATGAGAGATCTGCAGATGCAGTTGAAAAAGAAGCCGAAAAGGAAGAAATGGAACCCCAACCGCAACCCATTCAAATGAAAGAATCCAGCGAACAATCATCAAATGTGTTGACACCCCCTCCATCCCTTAATCTATATTCTCCTGACTCTTACTCTATAATTTCTGTTAATGAGATTGATTTTGTTATATCGGAAGTTCTTGAGTCTCATGGCAGGAATGAGTTAAGAGTAGTTATGATCAAATATCTTGAACCGTCGAATGCTCTTGATGGAGTGAATGAAAAATTGCGATCAATGCTTGATTATTTGACGCCATCAACTAGTCCATGAAAGACTGTAGCTCGTGTGCTCAAAGATTACTCCATCTATGAGGGTTACCAGGATCACATTGAAGATGAAGCATTGAAGCAAGTTACAAAATTATCCTCCGTGAACAAGCATAGCATGTCTAGCCAAAGACATTAAAGAAAGGCGCTTTTTGAGAGGCAACCCAATTGTTGATTTTGTTATTTTTGTGTTCAATTTCTTAAATATGTCGTTTCTCACTTGGGTACTAATCACTCTTGATGTTTCCTCACTATGACCAAAATAGGTAATCTTGGCGTGCCTACGCGAGGAGGGCACGCGTTAAACGTCTAAATTCAAGTCTCATGGTCAGTGGACGTTTTATAATCTTAGCGTGTCCACGCGGTGTTTGAAAACCCAAAAATGAATTTAAAAAAATTTAAAAATTCACATTGAAAAAAAAAAGAAAAAAAATATTTTTTTTCCTTCAAAAATTCAGATTTTGAAAATTTAAATTCGAAAAAAAAATTTTGAAAAAAAAAACATTGAAAAAAAAACCCCCCAAAAATATTTTATTCTCTTTTTTCTTTTCTTGTTTTTCTTGTTTTTCTTTTTTCTTTTTTCTTTCTTTCTTTCCCTTTTCTTCCTCTTCTTCCCCGCTTCCTTTTTCTTCTTCTTTTCTTTTCTTCTTCGACCGAGACCCAAGCCACACGCCGCTCCACCTCACTCACCTGCGCTCGACCACCCCAGATCCCCTCGCGTCCATCCATAAAGCTCGCGCGCCGCCAGTAGCTCCAGCCAGAAGTTGCAGCCACGCGACAGTCGAGCGCCGCCCATCTCCTCCTTAGCTGACCAGCACACGTCACCGCTAGCTCCCGCGCCTCGCATAGCTGCACGCCGCTAACCAGCTGCGCGCCACGACCTCCCAGCTCGCTCCCACCTCTGCAGCAGCCTCTTGTTCCATCGCACGACTTTTTCTTCCTCCCACGACCTGCCCTAAATGCTGCCGTGCTACCCCAAGCGCTCAGTCCCGCTGCCACCAACGGTGTCCGGTCCCTTCTTCCCTCTATGGTTTACCAGTACCTTTTGCTTTTTAGTGTTTTTCTATTCACGGTGGGCAATGGCTTTTTGTTTGATCGATATCTGGCCCCTTTTCTTGTGTTTCTCTTTTGCTTTTGTTTGTCTGGATTACTTGTTGTTGATTGAATTTGGGCGCTCCTGCCATCGATCGATCATATTTGATTTAATTCTTCCTTGTGTGCCCACCAGTGGTACTGGTGGGGTCTTTTGACTATAGTTGTTGCTTACATTTGGAGATGCTTGCTTGTTTGAAAATTCAAGTTCTTGTCATTAAGTTGTTGCTCCAATTCTGATATGCTGTTGCTAGAACTTTTGGTTGGATTGAGTGTGCAATCAACTGTCCAATTGGTGGTAGTTGTTGCGATTTTGGGTAGAATTGTGTCTATTTGCTGAGAGTTGTTGATTTATTAAGACACTAGCACAGCTCCTAGTTTGTTCGACCTGCTGTTTTGATGCATTGTTAGGAGTTGTGCTCTGGTATGGTGGGGTACTTTCTGCGTCTGTTTGTTGAATTGGAAGGCTACTGTGTCTCTTCCTTTGCTTATTACTGATTGATTGTGCCTAATTAACCTACTTGGGGTACTCTGCCTCTTAAATTCAAGTCCTACATCTTTGGAGCATTTGTTGCACTTTTGGACTGCATTGATCCTGAAATTGACTACATTGGGACCGCAAGTGCTTATTGATTGTCATTGCTATACGTGTTGGGGTATTTGTATGTCCTCTGGGTGGTTGAATTGTGCATTTTATTCGTTGGGTTGGCTTTAAAATTGTTATTGTTTTGAATTTTTGGCTTCCATTATTTGTTGGCAATTGTAGTCTCTTATTGCTTAGAGTGATATCTAGAGTCCATGGTAAAGCCATGAATGGCACCAGCTCCAAATGCGAGTTGATCCATAATTTTCACCTGAACCGCCCCTATTTTGATGACTTCAGGGAAGTATTGCTGCCCCTCACCTTCCTTCTACTTTTACATTATCACATTGAGGGCAATGTGTCATTTAGGTGTGGGGGGAGATCGTTGTAGTGCTAGTATTTTTATTTTTAGTTTCTAGGGGTTTTTCCTTTATTTTTAGTTAGTTTTTGCCTATCATTCATTTATTTTCGTTTCTTTTTCTTTCTAGTGATCAGTTTTATATGAATACCAAGTTTTGATACTGGATTGTTGTCTCTAATTCTGCTATTGCCAAGTTTTAGTAATAAAAGGATATCAAGTTGATGTGGTTGAGTTCAGGAATATCTCTTTAGTGAATATCAATACTTGCTTAACTTTTCCAATTTTTGGTTAACTTTTCTAGGCATAGGGAATGATTGTTGGCATTCTTCATGTGAATTGGTTCAATTATTAATTTTAGTTCTCCATGTTTGGAATTTGAGACTGGCTGCTGTTATTTTTATGTTATTTTTAGTTATTGTGCTATATGATTGTAAATAAGAGGTGACTGTACTCCGCTAGTTATTACTACTGAGTAACTAGGGATCTTCACCTAAAGTGTCGATTCTCGCGTCAAAATGTAGTAATTGCTATGAGTGTGTGATCCCTTAGCGATTGGAGCTGAGTAACCGGGCTCCTCCATCTATCAAATGTTGGAGTTCGCGTCAAAAGGCTCTAAGGGCTATAGACTAAGTCTTTTGTTATTCAAAAAAAAAAAGAAAAAAAGAGAAAAAAAAGAGAAAAATAGAAAAGCGTGATAAAAAAAGGTGAAGGTTGTGTAAGTGTGTGTCTAAAGTCAGCTTACCGATCTATGGGTTAATGTTGAGATTTGGATTAATAGTTGGACCATTTGCTGATAAATGTGAGCAACCATTCCTTTTTCCTTAGATTAGTTTGCTTTAAATTGGAGGAGTTGGTGGTTAGGAAGCTAACCAGAGTGATTTTTCTTGGATCTTAACTTGTGATGCTTGATATATGTTTTTCTGGATATCTTGGCAATACGGTAGTTGGAGCAATAGCCATTATCAAATTTTGGTGGTCAATTGCTATTCTCATGCTTGAGGGCAAACATGATTTAGGTGTGGGAGGAATTGACAGGGTGTTAATTGTTGGTTATTTTATTGTTAATTTCCCCATTTATCCTTGCCAAATATTGTTTTAATTATTAATATTTACTTATATTTGGTATTGGACTCAATTTCAGGGAGTGAAACAGAAAAGCACAAAATAGGAGGGACTTTCGGGAGACAATGGAGACTTCAAACAACCGGATCCACATGGTGCTACAAAGGGATTGCATGTCCTTTGCTGATTGGGAGATTGGAGTACGAAGGTCAATAGGAAACAATAAGGGAATTGGGCAGAGTTTGACTTCTGGTAACCTTTCACTCAATTCGGCGGGGACCACGGAGTATGAAGCATTAGTCATGTTGGGCTTTTAAGAAGAAAGAAACGTACAGAGGCTTAAAACAAGGAGTAATTCGGCAGCCTTGTTACTAATTTGTGGGGACCACCGAGAGAAGTTTGGCAATTGTTTAGATTAGGAACAATGGGTGGTTGCCTTATTCTTTTTCTCTTCTTATTCGGTTAGGAGACTAGTCACGTAGTTATATACATTGGAGGCTAATGAGCCGCATGTCTGGGACCTCTGGGTCCGGAGGGGATAGTATCACGTTGAGAACTTTCTGAACAATGAAGAACTAAATTCTTATTTTCTAGTCGAAGGTCAATTTGAAGCGCGCGGTTCCAAATATCTGTGAGATCGAATTAATGTTATTTATTTCTTTTATTCATTGGTATTTGTACGTTTCCTGATTTAATTGCTTATGCTTGTTATGTTATTTGAATGTCAAGGGCCCGATATTTGAATTAACCTAATGAACTAATGCCAAATTAATTGATTGAATCCGTAATTGTTCAATTGATTAATACCAGTGGCGACTAGCGTGATTGGTTTCATGATAGGGAAACGTATGATCTAACTTAAACAAACCCTCGTAGCGTGTTTGTTGGTTAGGGTTGGGCTTTTCTAATTATTAATGCAGTCAAGTAATTAAATCCTATGGTCGTACCTAGGGTTATTTCTTGGTTAGAAAAATAGTTAACAGTCGTACCTTAACTATCGAGAAATTAAGGAAAGGCTGGTTGTTCATCGCGTGTATGGCAACTATAACCAATCTATTAATGAGTAATTGAATTATCTTTGCGTCGATGATCAGTTGCATGGACCGTGTCTGAAAAGTTGTACCTTTGGCTAGAGTCATATTGGTTATTGATTAATTTCTATTTATTTCTATTAGTTGTTTTATTAGTTAGTTAATTAGTTATTTTATATTCTCCAAAAAACCCCCATACTTTCGAACTCTAAAAGAAATAAGTTATTCCCAATCCCTGTGGATTCGACCCTACTCACCGCTATATACAAAATCTGTATTTTTCTTGAGTAGGTAATTATTATTGCACAGGCTCGACAACCTGTCATTGGCGGAAGCTAAGTCTATGGAGAATATAGGCCTCAAAGGTCCTAATTAATTGGAACACACGTAGGGTTCACAATCAAGATATTCTCAGTTTAAATTTGGACAATTGATATTAGTGATTAGAGGTAATGTAACAACATTTTTGGTACACAGCAAATGGTGTTAAATGTTTAGATTAGTATGCTAGTAGGCCGGCCCTAACCAAAACTTTTGAAGCCCCATCTTTGTGATGCCATAACTTTGAAAATAGTTGATGGAAAATGGAACTGTTTTCTTTTCTTCTTTTCTTTTATTGATACAAAAAATTTTGGGAACAGGGGAGCCCCAATTCTGAATTGCCTCAGGCGCTAGAGGAGCTTATAGCAAATGGCTGATCAGATTAACGTCACACCAAAGACTAAGATTCTTTTGTAAGTCTACAAGGCCCTTTAGCAATGAAACTCAATAAAATGATGGATCATGGCCTCAACTCTTGGCAGGAAATGGTGAATGCTCAAAGGACACAGCATCACCTTGACTTCTATTAGTGTCACATGCAAGTGGGTCGTAGGTGCTTATTGTAAATGGACAATTGCAATTGTGGCCACTATATATCCAAAACTATCCATCGAAGATTATGGAAAACAAAAGTGTTAACAATTGGCAATGGACAATTGGGAGTAACAGCGTGGAATGTCACTCCACCCCACCACAACAACATCATCCGTTGAGTTTCATAAAATTGGCTGAAACAAGTGCATGCTTTTTTATTCATGGTTTGAAGAAGAACATTTCTCCACGTATTGATTATGGAGCTAGGCTTGTCTTTAATTAACACATGTACAAGAAGAGTTGGGGGAATTTGTTGCTTCTTCCATCATTCCAGCTGTTATTGCTGACTCCAATTGAATATATTTTGCGTCCACTTTACATAAGAAACAAAGATGCGTTGTTATTATTTGTGCTGCCAATCCGCAGTAATTGATTAGAATCCACTCAAGAAGTGATGATTTTGGATCATATGGTGCACGGTTGACGTGGCTGGCCAGGGGACAGCCCATGAATTTCTGCATGAAAATGGCTTTGGTACTACAAGCTTTTATTTGGCGTAGTATCAGATGATGAATTGAGAAAGTTAAAATCAAGCTTTGAAAAGAAAGCAATGTACAATTATTACTAAGATCTATTGGTCGATTCTATGAAATTAATCAACAGAAACAATCAATTTAATATGGCTTAAAACAAAGATCTTGGAGTAATTTTCTTGACAAAATTTTGAATACTCAAGAGGATTTTGAGGAAAAACGAAAATAGCCAAAACAAAAAAGGCTCATTCGTTGTTTCTGCATTTTATTCGTGGGCTTTTAGATGGGCTGCGGAAGATGTTATATGCTTTGCTCAGGTTACTTGTCCAGTTTGCAATAATATGCTAACTAGAAGCGTGTCTGGATAGAAAATTGTTTAAAATATTATTTGAAATAATTATTATAATATTTTTTGATCTATAACATATATGAGATAAAAATATAGCAGTTGAAAAGATAAAAAAAAAGTTGAATAAAAATTGTATTTATGACACAGGCAAAATAAAAAGTTGACTATGCTCAACTTGACTAACATAAACCAACGTTTTATGCTGCAGTACTTATCTCCGAGAATTCGGTTTCTTAATAATCCATTTTAGGTTAAAATGGTTATTTTAAATTTTTTTACATTATACTTTAACATTTTTGTTTATTTTTTTGATAAAACATAAATCAATATTATTAATCATATTGCTGGAAATCGTCCAGTATTATTAATCAACATTTTTGTTTATTAGTCGCATAGAACAGTAGTTAGCTGATAGACGTGATAATTTTGAACACTTTCTTTAACGTTAATTAAATCGCTTAGATTTTAAATAATCGAAAAAATATCTATAAATCAGGAATAATGTTATAAGATAATGATAAACTTACAAAAAATTAGTAGTTAAAAGCAGTTTGTAGCTTTTAAAATCATAGCGTATGTCATCTTCATATCTTCCGAAATGGGCAATAGCTTCCATAATTTGCCATTTTCTGTTGAAGTAGGAACAAATGCTTTCACAGTTTCACAGAGCCAACAATTATGTCGGATTGTGTTCTTTGAAATGATAATTCAAATTATTTTTCTAAGTTGTGATTGAGAAATCCATCCATTTAAATAACAGATCCAAATTCTACAAGGATTATGTCTTTTCATGTTTAATCAATCTTCAATCTCTACATGGAAGCAAAGCAATAAAACGAAAAAGTTCTCAGTAAAAATTTTAACACTAGATGAAAATGAGCTCGAAACTTATTTTCTTATTCGTATGAACATCAACATTCTCAAAAATGTATCCATCGAACGGATGACTAATAAAGATTAAGATCGGAAAACCAAAATGTCCTGTGGCGGAAAATCTGCAATATACGTGTGATGTTATCGTTTGGTGTGGTTTTCAATGGCTGCCCTGTGGTAGGCTGTAGCAATCACCTTCAATTAGACGTGTTAAAATAGATGATTCAAACGGATTTGTGCAGGTTATAATAGGATAATGGATATAATTGAGTAAATTTATTTATACATATTTAATAATGGATCAAAATGAATTAACCCATTTAAGAAATGAGTTAAATTGAGTATCCATTTAAACCCATTCAAAGTTCATTGCATATCCGATTATTAATGATCCGATTTAAATGAGTCAACATAATTAGGTTATGATTCACACATCTGCCTTCAATCATCTGGTACATTCCTAGATACCCCAGACCATGCCCTTCGGACCCTAGATTTATGGGCTTATACTACTTGGATACTGCAATCAGCATCAGCTGGTCCAAGATTAAGGACATCATTGAAAATGTGAAGAAATTTGTTGCTTTGCAACCTGAGGCTTTCTGTGGCCTGGACCTCTATAATGGTATCCATGTGAGACATATCACTATTTCAACTGCTTATTTGGGTAAAGATGAAGATGTTATAGAATTCGATAAGCTTTACTATAGAAGTAAGGATCCAATGCCCCCCAGCATCTATCAAGACATTCTTGAAGAGATTGATCAAATAGCCTTGTTTAAATGTGCAAGGTTGCCACATTGAGGGAAAAGCAAAAATATGGCTTTTCTTGGGGCAATCAAGAAATATAAGAGTGCTAGTGAGTTTTTTAAGGTAAAATAGTTGTATGATCCATTAGGAAAGATGGGATTAGTATAGTGAAGGATCTTCCATTCGGGTCGTTTATCTTTCTATTAATTATTAAGTTCAATTGATCTTCTGTTCTATCTCACTTTCTATCCCATACCATATATATATATATAATAAAGTTTTATTCTCATTCTTATCCCTTCATGTTTTCTCTTTCCTATGTGGCTTCACGAGACGGCAAGTAATTTCCTAATAGGATTCTTAATAAATCATATATATATATATATATATATATATATATAATAATGTCTCATTCTCATCCTTATTCTTTTAATTTATCTCTTTCCTACGTGGCTTATCGACATAGCAAGTAGGTGCAATGCGCTCTATGAGTTAATCCTCTAATAACCTACGCTATTCTATCCCTCTTTTTTCTCTTGACTTTACAATTCTAGATAATCCTTCTATAATTATCTCTTCCATTCTCTCACCTTTTTTACCCTTAACCCTAATCGTCAAGCCTAAATTTCCAGGAGATTAGTATAAATAATTTTGAATTATGTTTTTAACTCTCTCTCATCTTCACTTCAAAAGTTCGAAATATCATTCAAATATTAGATTATCTTTATCAGATTATCGATATCGAAGATGCTCTACATTTGTACTCATATATATGGTTATCGATCTATTACTCATCACTTTATCAAGCAATGCAGATGTTTACACTTTTCCACAATGTTTTTGGAAATTTTTTTTTCCAATGCAAGGACCGGATTTGGAACTTCGTTTTTATTCCCTTCAATGCAAGGACAACATTTTGACTTTGTTTATGCTCGATGTATGTGGTCTGTAATTTCCTACACCTTTTTCATAGCTAGGTCATTGAATTTGAATTTTCTAAGTTTTCAAAAGTTACAGTTTGGTTTTTATTTCTGGCAAGGTTTTTGTAATTAATTTGTTATTTCAATTTATGGATTCACTCTTCAATTCAAGTAGAACACATATTGCTTGTTTGGTTAGTGATTTAAAAGTGGCCTTTTAAACTATGTGTTTTCACATGATTTTTTAATTGCTTTTGACAATTTATTAATTGTCTTCAACAACGTATTAATTTTTTTTATTTTCTAGGTTTTTGGGGTTAAAAAAATTTTGTGCAGTTTTCAATGTTTTTTTTTTAGACTTTGATAGAAAACTTCCAAAGAACAAGCAGGTGTCATTGATTACATAAATGGCAAGGCATCAAGTTCATTGTCATACAGCAGTTCACGTTATGGAATATACATCAGACTATTTAGATTTTTTATGTTATTGACTTAATAGCAAAATACATCTTATGTTTTCGTTTTGGTTTCTATTAGCCATGAACAGATTTAGAAGGTTGCTATGTTCCTGTGACTTGATTGATTCTGAATTCTTATCTTTTATTAATATTTCATTCAGCTTCTTTTCTTTTCACATTAATCTTTAAGCCATTTATATTAAGTACCAAAATTGATGTTTTGGTAATGGGTTTGATACGAGACGCGGAAGCTACTTCGGATCTAGAGGAACACGATGAAGATTTGACGGAATTGAACCCGAACTTGGACCACTCAAGAACAGATTTAACGGTAGAGGACGCCACAATCAAGTGTGTGTGTTTGATTGATAAGTCAAGAACAGCCTAGGATCAACTCTAGGATGTTCAACTTAGCTTTCACAAGCTAAGGGAATTTGCCACAAGGAATGGACGAAATTCTGGAAATTTTATTCAATACTCTCAAAAACTCAATGTAACATGCGGCTTGAGGCTATTAATAGCCGTGACTAAGACCTAATAAACTGGAAAAATAACAAGGAAAGTTCGGCCAGCCCCTTGGGCCTTCACTTGACCGAAAGCTAGCCCAACTAGCTATAGATCATAAGCTTCGGGGGCGTTGCCCCCGAACCCCCACCGGGGGCTTCGCTGCGCCCCCGGGCCCCCAAGCCAGGGGCGCGTCGCCCCCTTGGACCCCCGACTCGCTGATCGGACAGCGAGACCCCCGTACGGCTCAGCGAGGGTACTTAACTGCGGCTCAGCCCGCCGTTTGGAGCTTGAACATTTGCATCTTCAATTGTAAGCAGCATTTTAGTAGTTGTGCAAGGATATTCCAACTCAATTCCTTCAATGACCGGTTTCTCTTGGGTTTGGACGGCACGTACCAAGGCTTGAAGGGACTCCTTGAATCTCTTGGCTCGTGCTCGTGTCACTGGGCCTTGGGGCACCTTCACAGGGTCTACTTGTACACTTTGGGCCTCGTGCTCAACCGCATCATTCCCCTCCTCTTGAAAAGGATTTGCCCTCAAATCGTACTCGTCCCCTGCAATAAATGGACTTAGATCAGCAACATTGAATGTAGCACTAACAGTATACTCACCAGGCAGATCTAAGCGGTATGCATTGTCGTTGATGCGCTCAATAACTTGAAAAGGCCCATCTCCTCTTGGTGACAGCTTGCTTTGCCGTTGTTTTGGAAACCTCTCCTTGCGCAAATGTAACCAGACCCAATCACCTGGTTCAAAGACAAGCTTGCGCCTGTGCTTATTAGCTTGTTGGACATATTGGGCCGTCCTCCTCTCGATGTTGGTACGAACCTTGTCGTGTAATGATCTCACGAACTCAGCTTTCTTCTTGCCATCTAAGTTCATATGCTCAGAAGAAGGTAATGGCAACAAATCTAAGGGAGTTAAGGGGTTCAAACCATACACAACTTCAAAAGGCGAGAATTGTGTAGCACTATGCACAACCCTATTGTATGCAAACTCAACATGAGGTAGACACTCCTCCCATGACTTGATATTTTTCTTTATGATTGCACGTAGGAGTGTGGATAAAGTCCTATTGACTACCTCAGTTTGTCCGTCCGTTTGAGGATGACTAGAGGTAGAGAACAACAGTTTGGTTCCCAACCGACCCCATAAAGATTTCCAGAAATAGCTCAAAAACTTGACATCTCTATCGGATACTATTGTCCTAGGTATGCCATGCAAACGAACAACCTCTTTAAAGAATAAATCAGCAATGTGTAAAGCATCATCCGTCTTATGACATGCAATAAAGTGAGCCATTTTGGAGAACCTATCTACCACAACAAATATAGAGTCATGGCCACGCTTTGAACGAGGTAAACCAAGCACGAAATCCATGGAGATGTCAACCCAAGGTTGGTGAGGTATGGGTAAAGGAGTATACAAACCGTTTGGGTTGACCCGAGACTTAGCTTTGTGGCACACACCACATCTTTCAACAATCCTCTCCACGTCCTTGCGCATGCGAGGCCAATGGAAGTGTTCCTGCAATACAGCTAATGTCTTGGTGACACCAAAGTGTCCCATTAGTCCACCACTATGTGACTCCTGAATAAGTAAGTCACGTATGGACCCTCGAGGAATGCACAGCTTGGTAAGATAAAATAAGAACCCATCATGTACAAAGAACTTTTCAAAGTCAGATTTTCCCCAATTCGCATAAGCGTTGGCAAAATCCAAGTCATCCTTATACAACTCCTTCATGAGTTCAAAGCCTAGGAGTTTAGCATCTAAGGCAGTGAGCAAAATGTGTCTCCGAGATAAAGCGTCAGCTACTACATTAGACTTACCTGTTTTGTATTTGATGACGTATGGAAAAGACTCGATGAAGGCTACCCATCGGGCATGCCGTTTGCTCAGCTTTTGTTGTCCTTTTAGGTGCTTGAGAGACTCATGGTCAGTTTTGATGACGAATTCCCGGGCACGTAGGTAGTGTTGCCATGTCTCCAAAGCACGTACGAGGGCAAACATCTCCTTGTCATAAGTTGAATAGTTGAGGACCGCGCCATTTAATTTCTCACTAAAGTAGGCAATCGGTCTCCCTCCTTGCATGAGTACGGCTCCTACTCCTACACCTGATGCATCACATTCCACTTCAAAAGTGAGATCAAAGTTAGGTATTGCAAGGAGTGGTGCATGTGTGAGTTTGTGTTTCAGCAATTGGAAAGCCTTATCTTGGGCTTCCCCCCAAAAGAACTTCTCGTTCTTCTTTATGACCGCGGTAAGAGGTGCAGCAATGGTGCTAAAATCCTTCACAAAGCGACGGTAGAAGCTTGCTAGTCCATGAAAGCTGCGCACATCACTTACAGAGGTAGGTGTTGGCCACTCTTGGATGGACTTAATCTTCTCTTCATCTACATGAATGCCCTGCGCACTTACAACATATCCTAGAAACACAACACGATCAGTGCAAAATGTGCACTTCTTAAGGTTGGCATATAGCCTTTCCCTTCGAAGTACTGCAAAGATGGCTTTGAGGTGCTCAAAGTGTTCCTCTAAGCTTCTACTATAAATCAGAATATCATCAAAGTAAACCACTACAAATTTCCCAAGAAAAGGTCTCAAAACATGGTTCATCAAACGCATGAAGGTACTAGGTGCATTAGTTAAGCCAAATGGCATTACTAACCACTCATATAGACCATGTTTAGTTTTGAAAGCGGTTTTCCACTCATCTCCCTCTTTCATTCTTATTTGGTGGTAACCACTTTTCAAATCAATTTTAGTGAATATAATGGCACCATGCAATTCATCTAACATATCATCTAACCTAGGGATAGGGTGACGATATTTTACCGTGATTGCATTGACTGCTCGACAGTCGGTGCACATTCTCCACGCTCCATCTTTCTTTGGCACGAGAATCACTGGTACAGCGCATGGACTTAGACTTTCTCTAGCCCAACCTTTCCTTAGCAATTCCTCTACTTGCCTTTGCAATTCCTTTGTTTCCTCAGGACCCATTCTATAGGCTGGTTTGTTAGGCAATGGTGCTCCAGGAATGAGATCGATTTGGTGCTCGATTCCCCTTAGCGGTGGTAGTCCATCAGGTACATCCTCAGGAAATATGTCCTCAAATTCCTGCAAGAGATGTAACATAGTAGAAGGCAAGGAGTCAGTAGGTATGGATGAATTGACCAACTCTTCTTTGCACACAAGCATAAGTAAGAGTTGGTTGGAAGACAAAGCTCGCCTTACATCTTTGGCTTTTGCTAGCAAGCTTAGCTTCCCCTTATTTTCTTCTCTCATAGCCGACCCACTTGTTGCCTTTTTCTTCCCTAGGGGTTCGGCCCTACTCTCTCCTTTTTCTTCCTCACTTTTCTCTCGCTTTTTCCTCTCAAGTTCTAGCTCATACTCCTTTTGGAGCCTCATTTGATCTTCATACACTTGTTTTGGGGTGAGAGGTACAAGTGTCACCTTTCTATTGCAATGAGTAAAGACATATTTATTAGCTCTTCCCTTGAATTCGACATCGCGATCATATTGCCAAGGCCGGCCAAGAATTAGGTGACTTGCTTGCATTGGCACGACATCACAAGTAACCTCGTCTTCATACTTGCCAATTCGGAATGACACTTTTACTTGTCTAAACACACGGACTTCTCCTTCATTGTTCAGCCATTGAAGGCGATAAGGTCTTGGATGTTTGATAACTTGGAGCCCTAGCATTTCTACCATGAGCAGACTAGCGACATTGGCACAGCTCCCACTATCAATAACAACACTACACACCTTATCCTTGATATGACACCTTGTGTAGAAAAGGTTGTCCCGTTGTACCTCCATTTCCTCCTCTTTGGCGCGGGTAGTGAGGACCTTTCGAACCACTAGGCATCCAATCTCCTCATGCGTAGGTATCTCCTCACTTGATTCATTCTCTTCCTCTTCTAGAGGCGGTATCCCCTCGTACTCCTCTTCCTCATCTGATACAATTTCCCCATTTGGCAACATCAGCATGGTCCTTTGGCTGGGGCATTGAGAAGCGATATGGCCAAATCCTTGACACTTAAAACACTTGGTGTCTCGACCACGCGGTTTGGTAGCTGCATTATTAGCCTTAAAGTCAGGCTTGGGCGCTGCCTTGGAAGGGAGGTTATTCGGCCTTGGAGGGTAAGAAGGAGCTGCGGCTTTCTCCTCCCTTTTTGGTTGAGAAGTACGCCAATTTCCAGCTTGATAAGTAGTGCTTTGTCGCACAGTACCCCTCCTCTTGAGGCGCCGTTCAATTGTAACCGCCTTCTCGAGCATTTCATTCATGTCGAGGTAGTGTTGGAGTTCCACTACTTCGGCAATCTCGGGCCTCAATCCATGTAGAAAACGAGCCATAGTGGCCTCTCCATCTTCACGCAAATCCGCCTTCATGATGGCCATTTCCATCTCCTTATAATAATCCTCAACTGACATGGACCCTTGGTTGAGAGCTTGCAGCCGACGGTGTAGATCTCGACTATAGTAGCTCGGAACGAACCTTTTTCTCATCAGACTCCTCATTTCCTCCCAAGTTTCCACAGGTCTCTCACGATTTCTCCTTCGGCTTAGCCTAAGTTGGTCCCACCAAATGGAGGCGTAGTCAGTGAATTCTACGGCTGCTAGTTTCACCTTTTGCTCCTCCGTATAGGTGTGGCATTCATAGACTAACTCAATTTTCCGTTCCCACTCCAAGTACGCCTCGGGGTCCGACTTGCCTTGGAATGAGGGAATCTTGAGTTTGACACCTTTAATGGTGTCATCTCCTCGACGTTGGAACCTTTGATCATTTTGGTACCTTCCCTCAAACGCTTCCTCTTCATCGTTTGAGTATGCAGATTCTTTGCCCTTACTCGGGGTAGGTGGAGGTCTCGAGTTCTCCAACTGATCAATTCGATCATGCAATGGTTCAATTTCATTCTTAAGTAATCGCTTGAACTCCCCCATCATGGCTTCCAACTGTAGTTTGATGTCCATGGTTTGGCTACCCACTCCACTAGACATATTTAGTTCACCTGCAAAACAAATAAACAAAAACGAGTTCCTTGCTCTCTTTTTTTTTTTTTTTTTTTTTTTTTTTAAATACGATGTATAGGCCACTCACACTCGTATTTCACTCAAGTGTATCACTCTCTAATAATCTTACCAAGCAATTCCTTGGCTTGCTAGTTGCTCGAGTTGAACAAACTAGGCGTCACCGCAGTGTACGTTCTTGACTAGTCAACAAGTGACACACAAGCTAGTAGCAATAAATGGAGGTGAATGACTGAAGACCTAGACACGACTCAAGACTCAAAATATAGCTGGACAATAACTAACGACTCAAAAGAAAGTAAGACAATTAACTTGAATGCTGAAATTTTGAAAATCCTAGAAAACTCTACCCGAAACCCAAATTTCTGGAATGTGTTGAGCTGCTGGTCCGTGGTCTTTTTGGTCCGTGATATGATTTGGACACTTGGGGTTGCCAAGATTGGAAACCTTGGAGTTTGGTCAGATTTGGGAGTCCCAAGTGGTCCAAATTCGAAATTTTGGGGCTGGTCAGATTTGGAAGTCAGATTTTGCACCAAATTTGGTAAACTTGTAGGCTGTCAAGAATTGGATGTTGTTCAGATTTGGAAGTCCAAGTTTGAATCAGATTTGGTGGCTTGAAGGCTGACCAAGACTAGGGATGTTCAGATTTGAAAGTCCAAGTTTGAATCAGATTTGGTAAAACTTGAAGGCTGGTCAAGAATTGGAAACTAGAGCCGACTTTCTTGAAAAATTTTTTTTTTTGACCTTTGAATCAGATTTGGTAAAACTTGAAGGCTGGTCAAGAATTGGAAACTAGAGCCGTCTTTCTTGAATTTTTTTTTGACTTCTGTTGGGGTGTTTTCACACAATAGCCAGCTAGTTTAGACCACAATTTCACAGCAATTAACGTAAACAACTTGGACAGATTTGGTTTCAGGATCAAAGTTCCATGAAAACAAGAACACGGTTGAAGGTTTATTTCAGGTTTCAAGACTGCGAAGATTAACCTCTTTGATCCAAGAAGCTCAAGACTTCCCCAATAAGGTTTTGATGTTCGAGTTTTGCAAAGCAACAACACAAAGGTTCAAGAAACAAGTGCAAACAGATTCGGCAACCCAGCAATTAATTCCAGCAACGACTCAAGGGAATGACAATAAGGTATGCAACACAAGAGATTTTTTTTTTTTCTGGATTTAAACAGAACATAAACACAAGACAAAACTGGACAGAAAATTTCGGACAACAACTAAACAACAAAGACAGATTTCTGACAAGGAAACAACCAAGACAGATTTCTGACAAGGAAACAACAAAGACAGATTTCGGACTTGACAAACCCGAGCACTTGAGCTACGAATTAGAAGACTAAAATAGATCTAAAAACGATAAAAAAGGATATTCGTGATACCTCTAACTAGCTCTGATGCCAGCTGATACGAGACGCGGAAGCTACTTCGGATCTAGAGGAACACGATGAAGATTTGACGGAATTGAACCCGAACTTGGACCACTCAAGAACAGATTTAACGGTAGAGGACGCCACAATCAAGTGTGTGTGTTTGATTGATAAGTCAAGAACAGCCTAGGATCAACTCTAGGATGTTCAACTTAGCTTTCACAAGCTAAGGGAATTTGCCACAAGGAATGGACGAAATTCTGGAAATTTTATTCAATACTCTCAAAAACTGAATGTAACATGCGGCTTGAGGCTATTAATAGCCGTGACTAAGACCTAATAAACTGGAAAAATAACAAGGAAAGTTCGGCCAGCCCCTTGGGCCTTCACTTGACCGAAAGCTAGCCCAACTAGCTATAGATCATAAGCTTCGGGGGCGTTGCCCCCGAACCCCCACCGGGGGCTTCGCTGCGCCCCCGGGCCCCCAAGCCAGGGGCGCGTCGCCCCCTTGGACCCCCGACTCGCTGATCGGACAGCGAGACCCCCGTACGGCTCAGCGAGGGTACTTAACTGCGGCTCAGCCCGCCGTTTGGAGCTTGAACATTTGCATCTTCAATTGTAAGCAGCATTTTAGTAGTTGTGCAAGGATATTCCAACTCAATTCCTTCAATGACCGGTTTCTCTTGGGTTTGGACGGCACGTACCAAGGCTTGAAGGGACTCCTTGAATCTCTTGGCTCGTGCTCGTGTCACTGGGCCTTGGGGCACCTTCACAGGGTCTACTTGTACACTTTGGGCCTCGTGCTCAACCGCATCAGGGTTGACCATTCTTTTGTTTACAAAAGATCAGCCAAGATTTGATCTTCCCTATTTTCAAGTTTTTGAATGTCATCATGTTGTCGATTTTTTTTTTTGCATTTAGAATTATTAATCACTGAATTAGATGTTTAAATTTACATTATAAGACTATTTTTGAATAACAATTTATTTAAGAAAGGTTATATTAGATTATACAATAAATTTGTAATTTATGAAAATATTTTTATGAACTACACTAAATAATTTATTATTTTTGGACAATTCCCATTCAACGAATGGGTACAAAACTAGTTATATTATGTTTTCATGTGTTATTCATAAATTTTCATTTTAATTATTTTTTCCTTAAGTTTCAAACTTCCCATAACTACTACAAGTGAAAAAAAAACACAATAGATCAAAAAATATATATATAACAAAAATTAAAAAGTACAATAGAAATGGTTATGTGATTTTGTTATATTTTAGTTTTAAGTCTATTGTATATTGTTTTTTTATCTTTTCAATATTTATGGGAACCTTTAAAAAATTGAGTTAAAATAGAATATTATGAAGGACTCATGGCAACATAATATATAGAATAAAGGTCGTAAAAGATCCATAATTTTTTTTTGGTAACTAGCATGATTTGCTATTGCATCTTGAAGCCGCATGCTTAATATTTTATATTTTCTAGATGAGATGTGCACTAGTGCAGCGCTCAAGTATTTTGTATGAGTTAACCTTGAACCCCTTAAACTATTGCTGAATATGATATATACTCCAATAATTTCTCATTTTCTACTTTTTAGTCCTTAACTATTTGATCTTCAATTCATTCAGTATGGAAGTTTCTTAAAACACGAACACGTCCGTTTATCGAAAAAAAAAATTATTATTAAATTGCTCTACCACGCTTGATTAGTTTTTAGATTTACTATACAAATATATGACAATCGTAATATATTTTGACTATTTAAGAAAATTCATTTAGCAACTGTACTTACTGAAACAAACAAAATTATAAAGATTAAGTATTGGTTGGCCATTACAAATTTAACTTACATTTTTTTTTTTTGCAAAACCCAAATTAAACCAAATTAAACAGAAAAAGATTCACCAACCCCCTAAGTATGGAGCTTTTGGTCCATTTCAAACGATGGTGAATGTGTCAATTGCGTCCAACATGTAAAGAAACTTTTTAGTATTCTTGAACTTATTCAATTGGCTATGGGAAAATTGTTTGTCGCTAAAAGTGGCTTTTCATAAAATATATACGTTTTGGATTACTAGAACCTACCGGCGCTATCAGAAGAAATTGACCGGAAGCTAAGACTCCGGAGAATATACGCTTCAAAGGTCCTAAGAATAATGGAACATACGAAGAATAATGTCCACACAAGTTGATTCAATTAATAAGAATGAATCATTTTTTAATATATATATATATCTTTGAATTATGTTGCAGATATGAAAACAGTATCAATGAATGGTTTGTAAGAATCTCTATAAGTGACTCGTAGTTTCAGAAGTATGTCCTGACTCATGATGGTGACCAGAATTTACCTAAATTAATTATTACCAATAAATATGTAGGCTTCACGTTCGAGATATTCCCATTTCAAATTTGGACAATTGATAATAGTGGTCAGAGGTGATGTATCATTTTGTGATATACCGTAAATGGTGGTAAATGTTTACATTAGTACGCTAGTAGGCCGGCCTGACCAAAACTTTTGAAGCTCCCTTTTTTGAGATGACATAAATACGAAAACAGTTGATGGAAAATGGAACTGTTTTTTTTTTCTTTCTATTGATGCAAAAAACTTTGGCAGGAGGGGAGCCTCAATTCAGGTGCCGCAGGCCTTGAAGAGCTTATATGGTGATTTATATGTTTCGCCTACCAACAGGAATTATATTTAGCATACAGCAGGAATTATATTTAACTTTACCAATTGATTCCAATTGTTTATAAGTGATTACTTTGAACAATTGGTTTTGGGGATTGAATTTGAGCACATCAGAAAATCTTTCATTGTCTAACTTGGTGGCTGATCAGATTGACATCACACCAAAAACAAAAGATTCTTTTGCAAGTCTACAAGCCATTATAGCCCTCTAGCAATGAAACTCGATAAAACGATGGATATGCTAGAGTCCAGACAAAACGTTGTTGATAGTGCTTAAAAAAACCAGCACCAATTTGACTTTATGAAGGGTACCACCTTAATTAGGCTCACACGCGATGGATCGAGGTTAATGTACAGGGACAACTGTAATTGTGCTCACTATCCAAAACAACCCACCGGAGATTGTGGTAAACTTAACAATTGCAATGGACATTTGGGAGCAAGTAACAGCATGGAATGTGACTACACCCCACTACAACATCATCCAACATCATCCGTTGAGTTTAATATGTTCACAAAATTTGTTGAAACAAGTGCTCCTCCGTCCCAATTTAAGAGGTCTTTTTTTTTTATCCGTCCCAAATTATAGTTCATTTTCAATTGAAGAATATAGATAACTTTAAATTTCTTTAAAATATCTTTATTTAATGCAAGTTAGTATTGAATATAACCTAACTATTTAATGCAAAACTAATTAGTCATATTCCATTTAATGTAAGGATATTTTAGAAAGATAGTAAGCTAAATTTATTTTTTCAATAAGGTTAATTAACTTTTCTTAAATTGTATGGAAAAAAAAGGATTATTAAAATGGGATGGAGGAAGTGTATGCTTTTTTTGTTTATGGGTTTTTCAATTCGAGGCATGCATCCTAAGGGCACTACCTAAAATTTGGGCTCTATATATTCTTGTCTTCTTCATTTTTTTTTTTGACGCAACATTCTTATAATCTAATATATTTTAGAATAGAGAGAGGGGGAATTTAAAAAAACTGTGTAAAGGATTAGCAGGTATACAGATCTAATTAGACCAAAAGGATGCTCTAACACCTCTTTTAGATTTTGTTTACTATAGATGAGATTCGAATCTCCGACCAACAGTTCAAAGAGAGATTTAATCCTTTTTTGGTGGCCATTGAATCAAAACAAGGTGGTTGTATATTCTTGTCTTCAGGCGATGGAGAAAAGATTAAAATTTTACGATGGACCCCACCAGTTTTGTGTGCTTATTTTGTACTCTAATGGCATGGAATTTTTTTAAAAGAAAATGTTGTAGGCAGATTTTCCACTTTTATTAATCAAAAGATTCAAACCTCGGGTACATCAGGGGCTACCATGCCCATTCTATCAAGACCATCACTAGATCCCAACTCTAGTGCTCGTCACCGCCCTAAATCTAGTAATATTGGCATAAATGTCAGAAGAGGGTTTGTGGGATTTCAGCAGTGGAACGTGATAAAAGTTTATAGACGATATGGTATGAGCAGGATGAAGTGTTACATTCTCCCATGCCCACACCAGAATTCCACCTTCTTGCAGAGTTAGGCATGCCTGTAATTAACACATGTACAAGTATAGTTGGAAGAATTTCTTGCTTCTTCTATCATCATTCCAGCTGTTGTTGCCGACTCCATTTGTATATATTTTGCTTCCACTTTACATAAGAAACTAAGATGCATTCTTATTATTCGTCCTACCATCTGCAGTCATTAGTTGTAGTCCACTCAAAGATGTGATGATTTTGCTTCATGTGATGCACGGTTGACGCGGCTGGCCAGGGGTCGACAGCCCATGAATTTTTGCATGAAAATTTCTTTGGTACTACAACCTTTAGCGTAATATCAGATGATGAATTCGTGAAAGTTGAAATAAAACCAACAGGCAAGGAGAAGAACGGAATGTGCAATTATTACTAACATCTATGAAGTCAAGTCTATGAAATCAACAGTATTGCTTAAAACAAAGAACTTGGGGTAATTTTCTTGACAAAATTTTGAAGACTCATGGAAGACTTTGACCCAAAAAACGAAAATAGCAAAAAGTGATCTTTCCCAAGTTGTTTCGTGTATTGTCTGTGGGGTTTTAGTTGGGCTGCAAAACACGTTATATGTTGATTAGAAGCACTACTAAATAAGGGTTGACGTGAATACACCTATATGCATATACATAAAATAGGTATTAGTGTTATGTGTGTATATATTCAATCTTACTATATTAGTAGTATCTGCACTAATAAGTCTGAATTAATTTATCTTTTTTAAATATAAATACATTTCCAATGTTGTCAAGTTTTAGGTCAATAGTCCTTGGCATGGTTTTTCTAACTAATTTATAGTAGATAACAATTTTGAAATTGCTCCTTTTGACTCATCTTAACTTTGTAACCTTTGTCAATTGAGTTGAAAACAAGGAATTGTTTTTAACCAGTTCTCCCGCTTGGTAATAATGTGCTAGCTACAATTCTTGACAAAGTGATAATTTGGCTGACGAAAACCAAATGTTTATGCTGCTGTCCTTACTTCCAAATTATTTCAGGATAAAATGGTTATTTCAAAATTTTTTTATATTATATTCAATTTATTTACAACTTATCTAAATTTATTTACACCCTATTCTACCGTATTTACACCTTAAGGATAAATTAATTTGAAATGGTACTCGTGAGGTCCCATCCAACTACCTCCAAAGCCAATGACTTTACGCTTTTGATGTCAAATTCTACAAGTATTATTTCCTTTCAAGTTTACTCAATTTTCGATCTCTACTTGGAAGAAAAATAATAAAACAAAAAAAATTCACTAATAAATTTTAGCACTAGATGAAAATGAGCTCAGAACTTACTTTCTGATTCGTATGAACATCAAGATTCTCAAAAATGTATCAATCGAATGGATGATCAATCAAGGTCAAGATCCGAAAACCAAAGGGGAAAATCTGGAAAATACTTGTGATGTCGTCTCCAGACATTATGACAACATGTGTTGCGCTTTTCGTGGATCAAAATCCCGGATTTCTGTACCACTATCCTCGCCGACCTAGTAAATTCATGAAAACCTCCAAAGTCAACGAGTTATTTTCAAAGAATTAATAAAGGGCCCCTATTTTTGCTATTTTTCTTGTCACAATCCATCATTTGTTGAAGGAAAATGTTAATCACATTTTACTTTTTATTAATCAGACTGTCAATACTTATCTTATCAAACAATGAAAGTCATATGATAAAAATGACAGTGAAAATATGATTAACAAAAAGTGGAATACGATAAATATTTCTCTTTATTCAATGCGTAATTTATCAAGCTTGGTAAGTACTCCTTCAATACGCCTATAAATTTGCCTAATACAAAGCTTTTGTTTCATCACCCTCGAGTCTTCCACTTCTCCTCACTCGTAGGACCTGAAAACATGTCCAAACTATATTCTGATAAGACCATTTTCATGAAAATTGGGATATCAAACATTATTTTGTCAATCCTTATTTTCACCGCCGAAAGTAGCCCACCTCAAGATCCAATAAGATGTTCAAATAAAACCTTCAACTGCACCATAATCAACACTTATGGGTCCTTCCCTGATCGGACCATTTGTCGAGCAGCTGAAGTTGTCTACCCTTCAACAGAAGCTGAGCTAGTCTCAATAGTAGCAAATGCAGCTTTACTAAACAGAAAAATGAAGGTGGCGACTTCAACTTCCCACAGTATTCCCAAGTTGGCTTGTCCTGATGGCGAGAATGGCCTTCTGATAAGCACGAAAAACCTTGATCAAACCATTAATGTCGATAAATCGAGCATGACGATGACTGTTGGAAGTGGGATGACTCTCAGGGAGCTGATTAGCAAGGCGGCCGAGGTGGGGCTGGCCTTGCCTTATGCACCGTACTGGTGGGGCTTAACAGTTGGTGGAATGTTGGGCACGGGGGCTCATGGCAGCTCTTTATGGGGTTTGGGCAGTGCTGTCCATGACTATGTTGTTCAGCTTCGGATTGTCACACCCGCTGGACCTGAGGAAGGTTATGCAAAAGTGAGGATACTTGAGAGTGATAATCCTGAGCTCAATGCAGCAAAAGTTTCTCTCGGAGTTCTTGGAGTAATTTCACAGGTACTTAGGTTGGTACTAGTTTTCATTTTTGTCTGCATCTTTGTTTCTCCTCCCTGCAAAAGTGACTGCATTTAAGGTAACACCTTGTTTGGATTGCATTTTTCTAGATTTTTTATAGAAAATTTATTATAGCGATTTGATTCATATGAAGTAAAAAAATAATTGAAAAATATGTTTTCAAAAAAGGCCTTAGGGATTGGAGGGGCCATCATCATGTGTAGGGCTTTTGATATAGGGGGTAGAGGTTAGAAACAAAATCATACTTGTTTGGTAAATCACAAGTGAAGTGTGACCTCTCATCCAAGACAAGTAGTGCAAGACTCATTTCGGAAATGGATATCCATTCAACTATGAACCTGTTGAAGCCATTAGTTATATGAACCTATGGCTCGATGAAAGGAACATCATGGTAGTAAGAATCAATTACTACTAATTTGAACTTTGTGAAAAAGTTGCAAATTAAGGCATTGTTATTTAATGATATGCAAAAAGTCTATGCGCTTTTTGTAATGCTTATAGTCTTGATTCGAATCAAGTACGGTTATGAATTGGTATAATTTTGGACCAGTAAAATTTTAGATTTTTGATGCAACAGTACGAGAATAGCTTATGTTACTAGTAAAATAATTCATCCTATCTGGAAACAAGAACGAGTGTTACTTTAAGTTATTAGTTTAATAATAATGGTGCTTAAAAAAATTATTGCAATTGCAGGTAACTTTGAAGCTTCAACCAATGTTCAAACGATCTATCACCTTCATGGAGAAGAATGATTCAAGTCTTGGAGATCAAGCATCAAGCTTTGGATATCAGCATGAATTTGCAGATGTTAGTTGGCATCCAAGTCAAAAAAAGGTGATTTATAGGGTTGATGACCGAGTTGCCACCAACGCCCTGGGAAATGGCCTTAATGATTTCACTGGCTTTCGCTCCACTCCTTCACTTGTTGTCGCAGCAGTTAGATCCACAGGTCCAGCCAAACTTTTCTTTGAATAATTCATTTATTATTTCTCTACCCCTTTATTTTCTATACATTTTTTGAAGGAAAAAAAAAATAAAGAATCCAATAATTTTCAGGGAAGTTGATAATTATATACTTTTTCTGAAAAAAATAAAGCAATTTTCAGGGATTAGGTTTAGGAGTGTAAAAGATTTTAGTCAAATCGGATACCGTAGTGTTCAAGGTTATTTGATTATTCTAGTAAATTTGAAATTTTATTTAAATTTGACTTATTTATTTATCAAAACGAGCTTTTACTGATGTTGAAAATTATCTATTGTTCAATGTTATCGGTTGTTATAATAGTGAACTTTAACCATGCAGAGGAGATTCAAGAATCAACAAATGATGCAAATGGGATATGCTTAAATGCGGCAACAACAATATTTACATTAAAAGCGACTGCATATGGGTACACCAACGATGGTATTTATTCTTCTCAAACTGTTCATCTATGTGGTTGTCTTTCATCTGGAATTTAATGGGAAAGTGACTTCACAGCTCAAACATGTTCCCCCTGCACCAACTTTATTACATGTACAAAACTAGCAGATTGCCATGTTGAAATATGGTCTAATCACATCTCATAATTAATGCAATTCAGTATCATTGCATGCAGATAAATCATGTTTAATAGTGGCTAATAGTAAAATTTTTCAGCTGTCTCTGTTTGGATTGCTGAGTTTTTCAAAAATTAGTTTTTTAAATACTATTAAAATTTTTAAAAAGTATTTTAAAAGGTATTCTAAAAAGTAATCTAATTTTTTTTTAATATTTAAAAAATATCTCAAAATATATTCTAAAAATTCTTTTACTCTTAAATATTTCAAAATATTTTTTAAAAATATTTCAAAATATATTATAAAAACTCTGTTGCAGTAAATTTTTTCTAAAATACCAAAAAAAAAGCTAATCAAAACGCACCTGTCTTCCCAAATTTCTTTGTCATAAAATTAATAATTTGATTATGTCTATGTCTACAAATTTCAAGTCACAACCATGTTAAGTTTACAATTGGTTTCTGTTTAGGTTCTGTTTTCTGTTGGTTTGTGTGTGTATGACTATGCTTGACTTGACTGTTTTTGTATGTCAATCAGTCACCTGACCCATGCAATTGCTTTCGGCAGTAAGTTACATGAATACACCGACAAAGTGATAATGGTTTTCCTTTTGCTAAAAACCTGATGTCACATTGGTTTTTTCTTCTTTGTTTTCGTCAGAGTTGTTGATTTCTTGAAACTTATGTGTTGTTGACCTTTTCATTTCCGGACAAAATATGCTAGTTCATAGGGGTACATGCCTTTTAGAATAAATCCAACAGGAAAAAAAAAGTTTAGAAGAGTACATATTAAACAATCACTCTCAAACTTTATACTTTTTTTGGATTTCGATTTAAGATCAGATAGGATTATAGGAAGGTTTAGAGCTTTTGTCCCATTCATGAAATTCAGCCCACATCAATAGCCCCTAGTTAAGAAATACCAACCACCGTAGTACCCAGTTCATAAATACGTAAGCTACCACTCTATGGAGTGCAGAATTTGGCTAGCCTGAATTGGTCAACATGTCAGAGTTCCTTAGTAAATTCCAATCTACTCAATGTAAATGTTTAGTACCATCAGCCTACAAATAAACTATCATCCGAGTATTATATAGTGTTTAAAATAAACTAATTAATCAGCTAGAGAGAAAAGTGTATGCAGTACAAATTTAATGGGACTTGCCATTTCAGTTGGTGACATAATAATTATGATTATAATTAAGCAAAATGTTTTGACCTATTAGTTGTAATTTGTTATTAATCATAATAAAATGGATTAATTTTTCCTACACTAACAGTACATATACTGACTAATTTAAATGCATGCCATATCATTTGCATTTAAATTTAAACACCAAATTTTACATATATAGCATGTATTTAGACTCTCAAGTGTATAAACTATCTATATATAAAAGATTTAGTCAAACAAAATATGTCAATACGTTATTTTCTTACCATGCTTGTATCTTTGCTTCATGTTCACAAAAAAGGGAAAAAAAATCCAGCATTGACCAATGACTTTCTGATACTTATGTTAGGTATTATATTCAAGGGATATCCAATAGTTGGATATCAAAATCGTCTGCAGGCATCAGGCAGCTGCCTTAATGGAATTCAAGATGCATTGATCACAGCTTGTCCATGGGACCCTAGAGTTAAAGGCTTATTTTTTCACCAAACAACATTTAGTATAGGGTTCTCAAAAGTCAAGGGTTTCATTGAAGACGTACAAAATCTTGTCAATTTGGTGCCTAAGGCCTTGTGTGGCATAGACATTTACAATGGCATCTTAATGAGGTATGTCAAAGCTTCAAGTGCTTATTTGGGAAAACAAGAAGATGGGATAGACTTTGATATCACATACTACAGAAGCAAAGACCCAAACAAGCCTAGGCTTTATGAAGACATTCTTGAAGAGATAGAGCAAATTGCTATGTTCAAGTATGGAGGGTTGCCACACTGGGGAAAGAATAGAAATGTTGCTTTTCTTGGGGCAATCAAGAAATATAGAAATGTCACTGAATTCATGAAGGTCAAAGAAAATTATGACCCAAATAGGCTGTTTTCTAGTGAATGGACAGACCAAGTTCTTGGGTTGAAAAATGGGATCACCATAGACAAGGATGGCTGTGCTTTGGAGGGCCTTTGCATTTGTTCTCAAGATAATCATTGTGCCCCAAGATTGGGCTATTTTTGTAGACCGGGAAAAATTTACAAGGATGCTAGGGTATGTACCCTATCAGCAAAAAGGTGAAGAAAATACTTAAAGTCACAAAAAGATCTATACGTAGAATTTTGGACTTTCTAGGAAATAAATTATTTTTGTAACGTCATATAACTAATGGAATTTTCCAATAAAGTCGACCTTATGCGCATGAGGCCTTTGTGTGTGAAACAAACGTATGAGCTAGGGTAGATGTGAAAATGGGCTCATATCTCCTACTGGCATATCCAATGGTGAGCCCATATCTACCCAAGGCACGTCAGGCCCATTCCAAACTCAGCTATCCCGAAACTAAATCAACCTTAGCCAATCCTTTCACACAAAATAAATAAATTTTTTACTAAAAAAAAAAATGGACAAATTTATCGAGTAATAAAATTTTAATTTGATAAACTCAAGTACAGGTTATTGAATTCTTACGTGGTATCTCTATAAACTCATATGCTTAGTAATTTAAACTTTTGCTGCTTATATCATTGGACTTGAATAATAATAATAATTCTTCCTTCTTCATTTTTTTTCTTTGTTATTTTAGATGAATAAAATGGGACAAAGATAGTTGCTTCATCCATTATATCCTCCCTTCACATCCAAATATACCAATCCAGTATATCCAACCTTGGAATCTTTGTGCTCCCACCAAAAAAAAAAAAAAAAGAAGAAGCCCATAGAATCTTCTCATTATCAAAATGAATTACATAGCTAATAATATTCCGTGTCCTTTTCCCCTTCAATGAAAGGCATCCTTTTCCTATTATACACATTTTGGACATCCCAAAATTGAGGCCACCAGGGTAAAGGGACATCCCATGAGGAAGCATTCAGAGAAAAGACGAAACTTACAATGGATTTTTCTGCTTTGTTTAGTGAGCCAAGAAGTGGAATACAAAAATTTGATCACGCTATAGATTCCTTGTAGAGTTAATTACATTGAAACCCTAAATACTTTGGGATATTATTACATTACTCTCTTGAGTTTCAAAAGTATACACTTCGCCCTCTCTGAAAAGACCAATCAAACATCTCGACTACCAAGTCCTTTAGAAAAAGAGAACAAAATGAGCTAACTGCCCTTGAATTACTATTACAATTTACATGCTTTGCTTTATCTTGGTAGCTAGCTGTTGGCCAATTGTTTCATCTCTTCTTATTATGCTTTCTACAAACTTTTTCATGTTTAAATCTCGCCCTTCACTTTTATTTTAAGGTTATATTATCCTAAGGTGCTATTAAATAGATAGATTTTGTCAAATTCCATGAATGAATATATCATAGATCGGACAAACCTTTTAAGCGAAAAAAAGCAATTCAGACACTAATTGATCCTCAATTAGAGAAAAACTAGCGTAATTCTTGTACACAATATGAAAAGTAAAATTCAAATACAATATAAAAGGTATCCCGCAAAATTAGAGCAAAAAATTCCAAAAAGATGAGACCAGAACTTTAGAAAATTAACCATCAGGTTTGTTTGGATTGAGGATTACTTGTCAAAATTTATTTGCTTACATCATCATTACAATTTCTAACACACCTTTTTATCTTCCCAATTACCTTTTTATCTCACATACATTACATCACAAAAAGTGCTACAGTAAAAATATCTCAAATAATTTATCCATCATTTCTTTTATTCTAAATTTCTCTTCTAATATTGGAACCTAAATCTTTGAAGAGGTGGATCCAAAGCTTCTATTTTTTGATTTATTATTAGAAAAGCAACATGAACTCACGAGGCTTTTTTAAATTTATCTTTTAATAGATAAGTTATTCCAAATTGAAAACATATGTTTATGTGTTGAACAAAGACTTCAATTAACTTTGCCTATGATTTGCAAGGAAATTCATAAATACATAAATAACAGTCTAAAAATTACCTATTGTTTAAATTCGGCAAATGAAACATATTATGGACAAAGATACTTTTGGCAATATACCTTCCTGGAATTAAGAGTTCAAACCTCGCAAGATGGATGGGGCACACACATTGCATATTTTTAAAATCTAAGGTGGTGAAGTATGACTATCCCCAAAATAGAGGGCCCTAAAGCGAAATTGAGTTCGTATATGAGTACTATTTATTATAGTATTTGTAAATTGTTAAGTACTAACTTTTGCGTTGTCAAAAGGTGGGTAAGGCGTGTGGTGGATGTGCGCCTAGTGTGTGAACTGTGTGAAGTTTTCTGTGCCGTTCTTGAACCAACTTTGGACGTACCTCGATTGGACCTATCCGCGCCGTTAGCAGGAGACCATAGTTTTTTTCATCACGATACCAAACCATAGATTTCAGCATGAAGAATATAGCATAGAATAGTTAAAAAGCTAAATCCAAAAGCAGCAATTTATGCTCATTTCCAGTAATGCTATAAAATAGGACTCCTCAAATAAGAATATTCCAATTCTTTTAAGCATGTGAGAGTCACTAAAACTCATGTATTCTATGCCTTTTAATGTTCCTATCAATCTGAATCTCAAAGGGGAAAAATGGGATGGGATAAAAAAATTTAATATCAAAATAAAGACAGAAAAAAAGGAAAGAATAAATAAATTGCAAGATTTATCTTCTCTCATATTTTTTTTTCTTTTGTTTAAAAGTGGCAAAACCTTGTATTGCTTGGATGAAACATAAAAGGAATGAGACAAACAAGAAAAGCAAAGAGGAAAACTTTCTAAACTTGAGAACGCAAACTTTCTTTCATGGAATCGGGGCTTTCCATCTTAATGTGGAAACAAAACTAAACAGCTGGGAATTCTTCTTTCTTCCTATATAGTACTACCTAAGAAGAGTACCAACTATCAAGACAATATATATATATATATATAGATTAACTTCATTTCTTCTTGTCTTGCTCTCATCAATTTCTTGTTTCTTTCTCATAAAGAGAAAATCTTTCTTGGTTTTTTTTTTCCTTTTCAAGAAAAACTAGTGCAATAAATGGCTGGAGAACAAGAGAAATTATTGCTGGATGAACACAAGGAGAACCATTTCACAGCTGGAGAAATTGTACGTGACATGATTATTGGTGTTTCTGATGGCCTAACAGTCCCTTTTGCTCTGGCTGCTGGATTGTCTGGTGCTAATGCTTCATCATCCATCATTCTCACTGCTGGCATTGCTGAGGTTGCTGCTGGAGCCATTTCCATGGGACTTGGAGGGTGATTTCTATTTCCTTTTTCGATTCTTGATTTGTTTCCACATCTAATTTCCTCACAAAATAAAGTTTGGTCCAAATAGTAACGAAAATCATGCTGCAGAAACAGTCAAATAGGACTAATTCTTACATGCATAGGCTCGTATATTGGTAGACCAATAAGATGCAATAGATGCACTGAATATTTTCTTGTCAGTTAGGTACTGTTCTAGGATGGACTGAGAATATTTCTTCCTTCTTTTTTTCATTTATCTTTCTTTTTATGTATAATTCTTGGGTTTTTTTTTCCTTTACGTATTAATGAAAAACATTTATAAAAAAAAAAAGCATGTAATCCCTACCCAACTGGACTGGCCATTGGCATAGGGCATGAAGATTATGGCCAAAGATGTATACCAATTTCAACAGGTGCAGCATGCATTTAGATACACAACATACAGATGGATATGAAAATTGTATATAGTTTGGTGTCAATTTTATGCAATTTTTACCACATAACTTCAATTGAAGTGCTAATTTTTCATATGTATTTAGTTATCTTGCTGCAAAAAGTGAGGCTGACCACTACATGAGAGAACTCAAAAGGGAAGAGGAAGAGATCATTGCTGTACCAGATACAGGTTTGAGTTTTGATTTTTTTTTTTTTTGAATGGATTTTTACTCTTAATCAACCAACGATATTTACTGTCTCCATTTCATGGATAAATCAACAATGCAGAAGCAGCAGAGGTCGCAGAGATATTGTCCAGGTATGGAATTGAGCCCCATGAATATAAGCCAGTGGTGAACGCTCTGAGGAAGAACCCACAAGCCTGGCTTGATTTCATGATGAAGTAAGTTTAACTTTGACATGCATGGAATATAAGCGCCACATGTTACAAGGTTAACCACAAAAAAAAAATCATCAATTTCTCCTATATTTTTGTCAGAATTTTTTACAAGAGAAAAAAGAAACAAATTTGTTCATGAAATGTTACGGGGCTCATATATTTTTACAAGTAGAATGAATCCATAATGTGACAAAAAATAAATAAATAAATAAAGTCCAATGTGATTTGCATAAACCAAACCGCCGATCAAAAAATGAGACTAACACCAAAACAATTTTCTTGAAAATTTCTCAAATATAAGAGGATTCGAATGGTGCATGTCACAACTATAGGGAATAATGTACTTTACTTTGCAATTTAAGAACTAAAATGTTTTTTGGTTTTGTTGTTATTTAGTGGCAATCAACTCTATTCTTCCTGAGTATAACAATTCCGAGAAACAATTTGTTTGAAAGAGCAACAAAGAAACTAAGTAGAACCTAGTCCATTAATGTCCCTTTCTGTTTCACCACTAGATAAGTTTCTTGAATTGACTAGGTTAAGGATTTTGTTTTTGTTTTTGTTTTTGTTTTTGGGGTCAAATGGAGGTCGATATACTCGAAACCATATTATATAGAGACATTTTTGAGGTATGGTAACCACCCATATTAGGCACCAAGACTGAGTTTGAGAAAACACAATAGTTTTACTTTTTAATGAGGGGAATTAACCATTTAGAGTAACAAACACTTGTCTAAACAGAAGTATGACTTTCCTAAGCACGGGTACATTTTTTTCTTTAAGGGTATTATTTCTGCGTTCAAGATTCTTGCTTTTATTCTCCAAGAATTTGATTGGCGTTTTACTAGTCAAGCTATTAAAATTTCAAGCAAAATGCAGATTTGAACTCGGATTGGAGAAGCCAGATCCAAGAAGAGCACTGCAAAGTGCATTTACCATTGCCATTTCCTACATTGTTGGTGGAATTGTCCCTCTTATTCCTTACATTTTCATCCCAGTTGCAAGCAAGGCCGTTTTGGCATCTGTTGCCATAACATTAATAGCCTTATTTGTCTTTGGGTTTGCCAAGGGCTACTTTACTGGAAATAATCCCATCAAAAGTGCTCTGCAAACCGCTTTGATTGGAGCTAGTGCATCTGCTGCTGCTTTTGGCATGGCCAAAGCTGTTCAAGGATAGCCATCTCCTTATCCTTGTGTAGAAGTGAAGCCTAGTTTGAAGAATAACATATATGTTACTTGTTTATTCTCAAGAATTTAATAAATCTGTTATGAGCTTTTCCTTCAATCATAAACAAAATCCAACAGGTTTGTTATGGAGCTTAAAGGCATAAACCTCCGTAGGATTGATAGGTGGTGCAGTCTAGGGTTGCAAACGAATCAAGTCGCTTACGAACCAATCATGAGTGGCTCGAGTCCGAGCTCGAATCTAATTCAAACTGATCAAATCGAACTCGAGTTCAAAAATTCTAAGTTCGTTAGATTGCGAGCTAACTCAAATTCAATTATATAATATATATATATATATATATATATATATATATTATTTTTTTAATAGTAAAATTTTATTTTTTTTAAGCTCGAACTCAAATTTGAGTCGAGCTCAAGCTCGAGATTGACATTTTAACCTCGCCGGGTTCGAGTTCGAGTTTTGTAAAATTTTATTGAAGCTCAACTTGATTAGGTCGAAACTCGACTCATTTGCCCTGCAGTCTAATGGTTTAGATTTAAGACTCTTCAAGTCCCAAGGATTTTGGTAGAAGTTTATTGCCCCGTTTCCTCTCCACCCAGCTCAGAACCATAATCGAAAGAATACAAATCTTGATCCTGCTACATTAATGTGCAAAACAACAGGACCTGTAAATGAAGCATTTTTAGCAGTGCACTTGACGCCTAACAGCGTGCATCATGTTTATACTGGAAAAATTTATATGACAAAGCTACCCAAGTAATTTGCTGCAAAAGCAAGCAGAAAGATTAGATTCTGTAAATTTTCAGAAACGAAAATGGTTGTTTCTGAAATGATGTATAACAGCTTATACCAAGTAGGCCATATTTAACAAAACACACTTAATTTGTCTTTGACAATACCCAGCAATAAAGGATGATAAACCAGAATCTTATGTGGTATTAAGAAAAGAAAAAGCAAAATTAGCAGGAAATCTCAATTGATTTATACAGCATTAGCATATAGCGAATAATAACATTTGCAGCGGGCTTCAGGAATTCAGAGAGCCCATTTGCACGGTCAAAAAGTCCAAGCTTTCAAGGTTATCCAGTTGTTTGCGTATTCCTGTTGTATCAACCCATCTATTCTGATTCGATCCATCCTCCGGACTTTTGAGTTTATTAGATTCCTGTGCCTGGAATGCTGATTCTATGTCCATTCCAGTATCTAGATAAACTTCAGAATCAGGCTCATCAGTGTCTTTAGACTCTGCAAGTGGACTTGATAAAAGGAGTTGGTCCATCAGAAAGTCACCACCAGGTGAATCCGGAAGAACAAGAGGTCCATGGCTTTCCAGAGAAAGCATCTTCTCATCCAACGGTAATGGTGTGAAATCCACACTCATGAGGAGATCTCTTATTTCATCAGAAAGATCGAGTTCCACTGATTTTTCTGAACTAGAACTTGGGGCGATGCAGGGAGGCTCTGAAGGCTCATTTGCAGGAAGCTGATACCTTATGATTGCTCCATCAGAAGATAAAGGTTCACAATCATCATCAACTGGACTAAATTTGTGCTTACCAGTTTCAGCTGCGCGCCAATTGTTCTCTTTTGGTTGCAGCAACTGGATGAAAAATCCAGGGTTTTGCATGACCATCACTATAAATGATAGCATTTGTTGTTGATTCTTCTCCATACCTTTTAATTGATCTCTTACAAGCACCAGCTTACTCTGTGAGGTCTGCTGGTGTTGCTTCAGCTTTATCAGTTCTTGCATGAGTGTATTCTTACCAATCTTCAGAGTTTCAACTTCCTTCCTCAGTGCAGTTCTCCTATCTTCTTCAGATGCACCTGGATCAGCATCCTTCTGCTGGGAAGATTTCCTCTGCGCTTGTGCTGGAGTCTGCTTTCTTCTAACGATATTCTTCAGTTGATGCCTTTGGCCTTTAACAAACTCATCATTTGAGAACTCCCAGCGATCAGTATCAGATTTACGGAAACCCTAAGATCAGCAGACTGTCATAAGTATGTAGATTAAAAAAAAAAATTTTATCAATAACGAGGTAAAACTTCAAAAGATGTCCCACAAGTCACATTTAATGACAGAAATTAGCACTGTGTCAGTTTTCAATTTCAAGCACGCATCCACAAATGGTCTGTTATTTTTCAAATTGTCCTTGTTGCTTAAAGAAATCAAATATAGAAACTTCAGATATTACTTCTATCCATGTTTGAAAATAAACCATCTTTATGGACTGCAACAAGATATTTACCATCAGATAGTGAGCTATGAGCAAATTAAAACATGTTCCTACCTTTATTGACAAGCTACCACTCATAACTAGAGATAAGCACTCTAAATGGGAACCGCCTTGCTGGTCACAGCATTTTGCAGCTTGCCAACTCTATGCACTTGAATGTCGATAAACGAACCCAGTTGTCCCTCAATGGCCAGGACAGAACTTATTACTTTAGCTTCAACATCCTCAGCTTAGTTGAAGGCACAAAAGTTTGATCTTTAAATGACATTGATTGTTCAACCAGAGCTTCTGGTTGAACTCAGTACTAAATTAAGCAGGAATATACGTCAAGACACATCACATTACTCTCCATAGTAAAATTAACACTTGATAAGGATAAACATGACATTTAGGGAGTCCTATATCTCCTTATAACACCTTGCAGAAAGAAATCAAACACCTATTCGTCTAAAATATACATAGTCCAAGTAGTTCCAGAGCAACATCTAAACTCGAACAAATGGGCAGACAATGTTGTACACAATGAAAAAAAATTCTAATTGCAAACTTTGCCACAATCATTAGTTTAACTACCACAATGAAATGCATTGAACCATTATTTAGGAGTAGTTGTTGTAACTTTCTAACTTGGAAAGTCCTTTAAGATAAACTTCAGAAGAATTATCTTTCATAGCTATTCTTTTGAGGCAAGATATGATGCAACAATATTGTACTCTGTATTCTAATCCATTCACCATCTAAATAAAAGATAAAGTTCTGTATGCAGAAAGAGAGTGCCAAAATATGGCATAGAATGGATGAACCTTGAAACATTAACCCGATTCAACTTTCCCAGGACAAGGTGATCCACTATCGTAAACTCACACAAGATACAAGTTAGAAAAATAAATCATAAGCAAGGACAATACAAATTCAGTTGACAAGCTCTGCTATTTTAAGGCCATGGAAGGAATAGACACAACAAGGAACAGTATTCATCATATCTAAACCTCTCCAAGATGAATAATTGCATTCCAGTCACAGGAATCACAGCAACATACCGAACATGGATAATCTTTTATGCTATCCTAGCATAGGATGTAGAAAAGGAGAATATTGAACCATCTCCATTAATCACCTAACTGGCAAAGAAAAAGAAAAACACTAGATTGAAATGAATTAAAATTTCATGCCCATCTTTTGTTTCTAAAGCCTGTTAAAAGATATTAATTCAATAAAATGAATGCCAGAATATGCTGTTTCCAGTTATGAGGTTAGGCAGCTAGCTATTTGTTAATCTTTATCGACCCACAAACAGGCACCTTTTTTGATCGGTAATGAATTGCAGAGACAGCCGCTCGGAATGAGGTAATGGAAAATTCAGGAATCATTAAGTTTCACAAAGAAAATATCTTAGATATTCGCAAGCATGATAGCAAGAAAGGACATTCATGTCATGAAGAAACCAAATTCTTTCTGGAAACAGATTATTTTTAACTTAATGCACATGTAAATGCATCTTACCAAAATATTTCCAGACCATCTGTATTAGGTTCTCTTTTTCATTGTAGGAAGAACAATCCACTACAATCTGTTCTCAACTTGACAGAGACACATCTTCAACTAACATAATTCCAGAATCACCGTCTTAAGTACTAGCTACTCATCAAAATCAAAAGAAAGAAACTTCAGCCACTCATATCCTAATCAACAAAATTCCAATAAACCGAAATAATAAGCTCATTTCGTAGATTATCAAGAACCAACAAAATTCAAAAAGGCATCTACGCAATTAGCACAATAAGCATGAAAAAAAAAACATAATCCTTCGGCAAATTCTCACTCGGAAAACCAAAAAATTAATGATACTTTGCAGAGATAACTCACATATATGTTCAGTTGGCGAACGAAGCTGGAAAAATTGCTGTGCTTGAAGTGCTTTGGAAGCAATTCAGAAGAGAACCTAGAGACATCCCATATGATAAAGCTATTGCTATGTGTTTGACTCCACGAAATCAACTCATCGGTTGATTCATCGCTCACCATCTCATAAATTTTCAACAAAAATGGAGCCACTGATGAGCCATTCTCCAAAGATTTCACCATAATCCCGACTACAGAAAAACGGATAAAAAATAAACCAACAAAATCAACTTTTCTCGATGAAACTTTCACTTTTGAACAGACCCCCTTCAATTATAGCACTAAGAAGACAAACCCACGTCAATTTTGGTCCCAAAAATCAACCTTCTTCTACGGAATTCCACTTTTGTGAATTGGACCCACTCGACAATACGACCTAAGAAGAAAAACCCAGATGAATTTTGGTCTTAAAATCCCCAATCTTGGAAGTGGGATTCCAATAGTTTCCCCTTTTGAATCGAATTCGAGACCAAGTACCTGAATCCCTTGAATTAGACTAATTTATAAGTGGGCTTAAAAGACTTGAGAAAGGGGCGAGGAATGTAGTCAGTTTGAGGTGCGTCTTTTTCAAAAGCGTGGTCCTGACTCCACAGAAGTCTCTGGGAAAGAAAGGTCATGGGTTCCATCTATGGTGGAAAGCTGACCTGCCTATGCATGGTGGGAAGAGCCAAGGAAATTAGGACAACTCAGCACTGTGGGCCTGGGTGAAGAAAGGTTATTAAAAGTAGTGACCGGAACCTGGTAGAAGAAGTTTCACCATGTCCATTGTACTTTTAGGATAAATAACATGTATGCCCCTCAACAACTTATGAGCTTTTGTATGCACCCAAAAATTATCATTAATTCTGGAGTAGCTCCCCATGCCTGATTGGCAGGAAACAAGTTGCGGGCATTTGTATGCATTAAAGAATTATCATTAATTGGAGAGTAGCTCCCCATGCCTAATTAGCAGGAAACAAGCTGCAAAGAGCTGGAAGATTTGGAAAAATTGGTCAGATGCAATAATCCTTGGGACTATTGATTAAGCGCATTTAGTCCTATTGATTTAAGGACTATTAATCATATTCAGCTTCGTTTTTCATAATGTGCGTGCAATCAAAAAATATATAATATTTATGATAATATATTTTAAATAAAATTTTTATTATTGAAACAAACTTTAATTGTTAGTTATAATAATAGTTAGAAGTAAAAGTAGCAATGAGTAGTTATAGATAGTTAAAGTAAAATTAATTTTTATAAGGATAAAAAATGTTCATAAAATGTTTACTCCAAATCCCTTCCTCAAACTTTATATATAGTATAGATAACAATGCACCTATATTCACTAAGTATTCTATTATACTAAAATGTATCTACATTTGCACAATCTTCACATTTGCTGTCCCTTCTTCTTTTTTTCCCTTTTTTTAAAAGTAATTTATCCAATTTTTGCCATTCAATTTTTTTAATTCTGTTCATTAGTTCAAAAGGGATTTTTCTTTATTGCATTTACCCTTGGTAAGTTAAAAGCCCATAAATGTATTTATGTGTACTTCAATCTTAAGGATTAACTTTAATTGTTAGTTCGCGTAGATGAGTAATTATATACATAAATAAATAAAAAGAATTAATTTGTATAAAAAATTTATTTTTCACAATAATTTATTGAAGAATTTTGGTTCATAAGGTTATAGTAATTTGGTAATTACAATACTTAGGGTAGTTATATTGGCAAAATGTGATTAAGCAATTAGAGGAAAAATTAAAAGTTTTTCCCTAAGGATAAAATCGAAAGTTTAGAAAATGATTTTAAAAAGTTTATACTAACAGCGATCCCTCTAACTAAGTGCTCATAGATAGTGATTTTTAATTGGAATCAAAATTGTAGATGAATAATTAGAAACATAATTAACATAGTGTTACAAAAAACCAGAATCGTGACATAATTGACTTGGTAGATTTTAATTTTAATTTAGAAATTAGATAAGTAAACTTATACGTAACATGGTGACTTTCAAATCGATATCAAATTTGTAGATGAGCAATCATAAATATAATTAACATAATACACCAAGAAACTAGAATTGAGATTGTAGATAAAACAACCATAAACATAAATCACATAATACAAAAGTTTCAAAGATTGAACGTTTGAACTATTAAAATAACTAGATGGTTATGAATTTAAATTCTAACTCTGCAACTAGTTATACTGGACATGACAAATCCATTTTGTTGTGATAGGATTATCTAATGATAGCAAATCCATTGAAACAAGCAAGCAAAAAATGCAATTGATGATAAAGTAAAAAGGTGTAACCCAACATATTGTTTAAAAAACAAACATCAAATACACTATTACATCCCTTCACCAAGCTGGATACATGATATCTCTATTCAAGTCAATGTCTTCCTCCTCCTCGTCATCTACTGGTTGGTAATTAGAAAGATTACCATTGTTCAGCCATGTATAATTCGTAGTGTCCACCGATTGTTGGAATCCGTGAATTGGCTCCAACCCCTGCTTTACTCCAACATCATGCAACTAACATTAAAGGGCATAAACAAATCCACCGTGATGATTAAAAACATAAAAAATAACATTTTATAGCCACCTTACAATATAGTATCCAAAAAAACAAAAAAAAACATTTTCTAGAAAGACAAATTGGACAACCCACCTGATGGTCCAATTGATCCCAGTCATTGTCCGAGTTAAAATGCATGTTCATTCCCCCCCTCACCCAAGCGGCACTTGTATTACCCTCAAAGATGTCTGGAGACATGCCCAGAGCGTGAGACAAGTCGTCGTTGGGATTTTCTATATGCAGGGGACAAGTTCTCTTATTATGGCCTTCCCTTCCACTGCCACAAAAAGTTAGAATATACATGAAACCACTGAAAAAACATGCCATAGAAACTACAAAAATATGAACACGCCATAGAAACTACAGAATATGAAAAGTCGAAAACTTATAACAACTATTAAAACTAACCCGCAATTTCCACATTTGTTGCGGATGTGTCTTTCTTTTCCTTTAGTTCTCTGATCACCCCTCGGCCTGTTTGCATGAGGATCACCGATACCCACTTTACCAGATGCATCTCCCTTTCTATGCGCTTGTGATGAGCTGCCCGTAGCAGTAGATTCTTCTAAGGATAGGGTCTTCATTTCGGCAGTTTGTATGTCTATTACATTCAATAATCGAGTGTATCCAGTAGTAGTCTTTGCCCCATAGTAGCACATGGTATTGCAACCACTAGACAAACGAGCATACCTTGCCATTTCATTAACATTAGTGACCTCTGATCTTTCCCGTAGACTGCCACTCCTCCCACGTCTTGCATCTCTCATCCATCTCTGCATAATGCAATTAGGTGGAATTTTCTTCATTCCTTCTATCACCATTATCCTAAACATGTGACTACAAGGAAGTCCTACGGTCTTCATTTGCAGGCATGAACAACTCATTATGCCAGAAGTTCTATTGTATAAAACCCTCCACTCCTTATTTGAATAGGAATGGGAAATAAAATGAATGCACTGGACTCCATCATCCATGGCATTATATCTGAAGTATAACCCCTGGCTCCTCATCTCAGCTCTAACCTTGAGAAAGATCCTTCGAGTGAAAACTTCTGCTGCATGCTGCTCCAAGTAGTGGGTCTCGGTTGCTGGTAGTAGACTAGTGTGCTCTGTCTCAACATTCATTCTTGCCTCCTCATGGCGAAGCCATGCATTGGCCAAATCAAAAGCTCTAAGAGTCTCAAATAGCCTTAACTCCCTATGAAGGTATATCTTTAACATAGCGTGCATCCTCTCGCACCTCTGTGTACTTCGCATGCCACCGAAAAAATAGCCCCTTAAGTATGCTAGTGCCCAACGCTTCCTCTTTCTATACACTTGGTTAACCCAGTCATTGTTCTCCATATTGAACGAACATACCAGTTTGGCCCACTTTGCTTCAAATTTGTCTATAGAACAGTTGTTGTACATACAATCTTTAAATCCTGCTCTGAAATCCTCATTACCTACATGTGAGTTAAGGTTTTGGTTCAAATGCCAGCAGCACAATCTGTGCTTCGTGTTGGGGAGACATTTTTTTATGGCTTTTCTCATTTGTGGAGCGCCATCAGTCACGACCGATATGGGTTTTTTCCCATCCATCGCCTCCAAGAAAGTGTTAAGGACCCATTCATATGCCCCTTCGTCTTCCTCGCGTACAGTTGAGCATGCAAATATGGACGTGGAGAAGTGATTGTTGATGCCGCACATGACCACAAGAGGGTGCAAGTATTTGTTTGTATTATAGGTGCTGTCAAATACAAGAACATCACCAAAGCATCTGTAGTCCTCACGTGACCTGGAATCGCTCCAGAACAACCTTGATAGTCTCCCTTCACTATCAACTGTGAAATTGAAATACAAGTTCGGATCTACATCTTTCTTACCAAATAGGTATGCAAAGGCCCCTTCTGCGTCGCCATCCGCGATCTCTTCCATCCTTTCTGAATTCATCTTATTATATAGGTCCTTGATAGTGAAAGGAACATTGTTATACCCACCGCATTGAAGCACGAACAACTTCATAATCTGACTTGTCTTCATTCCAACACGACGAAGAACGTGCGCTTGAGCATAGTCGGCTTCTGAGATGTGGCGGTGGGATTTTAGGAACTTCGTACTTGTTGGGCTTGCTAATTTGTGGTTGTGACGCATTACAATATTACTGACCACATACTTGTCCTCCTCAACTGAAAGCCTTACTTTGAAACATGCCTTACAATCAACTCTTGTGACCGCCTTTGGCTCTCTTTGCCGATCCTCTCTTTGTATGTGTTTCTCATCCCGGAGCCCGTGCCTACTACACACCCATTGCCTATATCTGACCCGACCAGTTTCGGGGTCCTTTAGCTTATAACTCTTGCGGACACTGAATCCTGTTGCTCGACCAAGCATCACGTAGAAGGCTTCAGCTTCGTTTTCCGTATTGAACTTCATTGACATCACATCTCGTTCATCTAAGTCCTCATAGTTGAAGTCTTGCACTCCTTCATGGAGCTGTCCCCTAACAGACATTGCTTGTGTTCCCTCTTCAGTTTCTGATATTTCAAATTCATCAATGGCGTCCCACATGGTCAAATCTTTCCATGAATCTTGCACTGGTCGCTTTCCGTTCGGATCATTAGCAGATTGCATCGTATGTTTACGCTGTACTCAACACCACAGGTCCTATCTTATGTTAAGGGGTCCTCATTACAGACTATTATACATGTTTTGAAAGCCATTATTTTCAAAATGCATCCAACTAGAAACCCCATCAATGTGTTTGCGAAGTTTGCATGGAAAAGAATACAAAACATTCTGCTAACGTGTAAACAAAAAATTTGAAGTGTATTTAAAGGGAAACTAGTGTATTTTTCTTGGCTTATAAGAAATAGTTTAGTCGGCCCAAAAACACAGTCCACTATTCTTTTTGCAGGTTAAATATTTGTCTATTCTTTTTTTTTTTGAAGGTAAAATATTTATCTATCCGAAGCCAATTTTTTTTTCTTGAAGTATCTATTCAAATAGTACACAGGGAAACATGAACAAGCCACAAGGAACAAAATGTCAAAAAAATTAAGATTCAGATTAGAGTTACCTTCTTGGAATCCACCTTTCTTTCTAGATCAACCTGCTCGTCTCCCACTCACAAGCTCATTGTCGTGGTTGCCAATTGCCCATACATGGACCACTATTTATCTATTCCATGGAGATCATATGTTTTAAGCTACACATATAGTGGTTGTTGGGTGTTTCCTCCCCTTCATAAACAGTGTATTTATTTTGAATAGACTTCGGGTTTTGAAACAAGGGAAAGACGTATCATTTATTTGGCAAGCAAGTAATCTTTTTTTTACTTGTCCTGTAATTTCATTAAATTGCTTTCCAATTCCATGATACTTGCCCAACATCTCCAATCAATTGAAATCGCGGGAAATTATTATCATTTATTCGACAAGCTAGCAATTCAGTTCTTTTAAGATTTGAAGATCTTCTGACTGTCAACCCCATAAATTCAATTCAACCTATCATCTATTTATGGTTTCCTCTATACAAATTGATCAATTTAATCAAATGGAATTCCAATTGATTGTAGGGGTGAGGAAATGGTGCAAATTCGATAATCTGGTTAGTTGAATTCGGTGAATTCGGTTATTTGACTTATAGAAATCTAAACCATTTTCAATTTCGAATTGATTATAACCGAATTCATTTTGCAACCCCTTTCGAATTCGAAAATGGTAATGAATTCGGTTAACTGAATTCATTTATAAAAAAAAAATCGATTTTTTAAAAATTATTACTGATGTGAATCCCCAAATTTATGAATAATTTAACACATTACATATGTTCTAATCAATATGAACTTTAATTTAATTGGCATTTATTTCATCGCTTATACGTAGAATCCTTAGTCTATGATTTAAGGAACACATAAAAAGTGATTAATTTAAACTAGAATAAACCTTAGACTATACAATGATTAGTGATAATAAACCGTAGACTAAAATTATATGTTGTACATTATTATATATTATTATTATTATTATAAGTACATGATAATACCATATAATAACTTTTATTAATAGCATTTACCTATATAATATAATACTAAATAGCATTTATGTATAGATGAACCGAATTTTATAAACTAATTTGGTATTCGAATGCGGTAATGCGGTACCCTATTTCATATTACCGAATTTGAATGCGAAATTGGTTATTACCAAATTCATAATCTCATTACCTATTTCTAGGGATGGGCAAAATTATCCGTTAACCCGAAAACCCGTCATATCCGATCCGATCCGAAAATTAGGATATCCAATTTTTATTATTTGATCGAGTCAAAAGAGGGTCGGGTATCCGCTAAGATGTGAGACGGGTTAGGGTCACATAATTAAAAACCCGCGAGTACCCGATCCGCCCCACATATATATTTTTTATTTTTATTTTTATTTTTATACACACACTATAAAATAATGCTTGTGTCTTGATTTTGAATTCTTTTAATTTTTTTCCTTTATCTTATATTCTCTTTATATGCTTGTGTCTTGGTGGGAAACTTTTTTTAGAAAAAAAATTTATTAAATCTTAGATGAATGTGTAAAATATAAAATTAAATTGGTATAAATATTTTTTTAAAAAAATTAAATGATAAACGGGGCGGGGCAGGTACCCACTGATCCGACCCTATCTTAGCGGGTACCCGCTGATATGCGAAGCGAGTAAGGGTCAGAAAATGACTGACCCGCAAGGTATGGGTCGGGTCAGTCAAATGGTGAATGGGGCGGGTACCCGACCCGTGCCCACCCCTACCTATTTCATGCCATATTAGAATTCGATGAATTCGATACGTATTGAATTTGTACCAAATTACCAAATAGCCGATTTCAAACTACCAAATTCATAATCTGAATTCGGTCATGAGTTTGATATGTATCGAATTTGCTCACCCCTAATTTAGACATTGCAACATAGCAATTCCCGATTTCAAATATAATTCGGGCAAATTAAGATTCTTGATTGACAATATAAGTGTCAACTATACTTTATGATGGTTTATCTATACTAATTTAGTAATTTATCTATTCCGATTAGGACGTTGCAACATGGTAAATCATGCAAGTCAATTTTAATTAGGGCCCTTGACACTATTTAATTATATGTTTGTAGCATACATCTATTGACATTACTTGCATACAATAGTAGACCGGCTATGCAAATTTAAAATTTGGAATGAAAATTCAAAAATTAGTCGCCGCGTGGTGAATGAAAATTTGAAAATCTATCCATTGAATTGAAAATTTGACTACCAATTTTATGGCGCCATTTCCCTAAAATTTTCATTTTACGCTGCTGGCGCCTTTAGTTTGGTTTCCTCCCAATCATCGGGACACATGTATATATATAGATATTATGCAGCTCTTGATTAACATTTTGCAGACAAATCACATAATAATTAAGATCATGAACAAGGTGAGAGGAGCATTCCATCAAGCAGAAGAGTCATCTAGTGCGTCGGGATTTCCAGATTTCTCAACCAGGAAAACATGGTAACCATACTGCTAGCCTTAGTTTTACTCTTTTACAACTGAATGTTTAAATAGTATATTGATCTTCAAACCCATTTGACCATGGAGCTACTTCGAATCACATTTAGGGGCATCAAATCTGGATGATAGAGACATTGGTGATGGTTCCACTTGTTTGCGGAAGAGAAATATGAGATAAATGAGACTTATGAGAACTATGAGACTGATGAGGCAGTTGAGACAGATGGAAGCGGGCTTCGAGGTCCTCCCCTTAACACTGCTGGTCGGAGATCTTGCTGATGCAGTTGTTGAGCAGTGAGTGATGGCTGAAGATGAAGGCCAATATGTGGAGGGACCTAGTGGGGCATTAGGATAGTTATGTTGTGGTGTGTTTGCAAATGGATGCACAACAGGACGATCAGTGGGCTGACGGACATTTGGGGTAATTGTTGAGGTATGGTCGGTATAAGCCCTCCATGCCGCATCTGCCTCCAGGAATGATCTATAGGATTGAAAAACTGCTCCGTTGTACCTGTTCGTGGCAGCTTGACATTCAACCCAAGTTTGCATCACACCGATTCTCCTACCGGAGAAAACAACGTAGTACTTTTTTCCGGCCATTATATGTGCAGTGATGTTGAGTGATAAAGATGAATTGGATGGACTCCTTGCAACTACCTTAATAGATCCGGACTCCAAACTTTCATCGATTGTGATCTATAATATGCAGCTGCACCTATAGCCTATTTGAATTAGAAATATTTATTTAGTTGTTTGTTTGGTGTATAATGAAATATTTTTTAATGGCTAAATGATAACAGCTGTATTAAAAAAAACTCATTTTAATCCCACAAATCTGGTGTATAACGTGCTTCTTGCTCCCAAATGTCATTATTGCAGGTCAGGCTTTGGTAAATAGGATTGTACACAAAAGTTGATATGTCACTTTCAGCACCGATTGGAGCAAAGCTCCATCATTGCATACAATTGTGACTTCAAATTCAAAGTGCAACCCAGATATCAATGCATTTGTAACTTCAAATTTGAAGCGTGTTGCGGTTAAAGGAAGTGGGGTTGAGGTCATTACTCTTGAGGGAGCCAAAGGAAGAGAATGCCTTCTGGACAAGGAAGTGTGTTGCAGTTAACATCATGTCGTTTCTTCTAGACAAGGGAGCCAAAGGAAGAGAACGTGACCCTCGGCCCTGCTGTGAGGGACGGAGAGCAAGTTTTTGGGGTTGCCAACATTTTTGCTTCATTCAATGACACCTTTATTCATGTTACTGATAGCACTCGATGATTGGTGGTAGAAGGAGAAGAAGGCTGTAAAACTTTGTACTGTAATAAGAGGAAAATAAAATTCAATTTCTGCAGTAACCGTCACTCTCGTTTTTAATGCTGCTGCCTGCAGTAACTTTGATCATGACAGAATTTTGATTGTGATATTTTAGAGGTTATTAGGTGCTTAGTTTAAAAAAAATTAATGTAAATAAATATCAACTTGTTGTCATTAATTTGTGTGTCATTAATTTGATAGAACGTGTAAGCCACCAAATTACAAAAGACCAATAACATAGTCATCCAAATTACAAAAAACCAATAACGGCCTGACCAATCAAATTACAAAAGACCAATAACAAGCCACCAACAAAGATATAGTTACTCATCATGCGCATCTAATATCACGGCAAAAAACATGTACAATTAATTTTCTAAAATCTTGCAACTTGTTGAGCTCCACATGAGTTTACAACGTAATCATCCGAACAAGTTCTCCAATCCGGCGAAATCATACACGCAGAGGTGTCGAACTTCATTGCCTAAGTCCAGGAAAAGGTCAAATGCAATCCTCAGACGATCCAAACTTGTCACCTTTTAACATACATCACCTTTCATTCTTAGTTGAATGCAATAGTAAAATATAGATAAAGAGAACAAATAAATCAAATTGCTCATTCCTTAGTTAGCTTACATGCAACTTGAAGCCAGACTTAACATCACCACAATGTTCCATGAATTTTGCAATGTAAATCCCGCAATCATTGCTGAACAAGGAAAAAAAATTAATTTTCCAGATCAAGTCACATTAAATAAATTCGTCTTATGGTAAAGTAACAATAACTCCTACCCATTGCCCTGTTTGGGACAATTTTCAGGCATAGTAAATTTGTAGTTGTTCACATCTCCTTTATTTCCATGGCCAAATCCATATGACAGTGCCTCTTCAATCGCTGCACACTGCTCAAATATCATTAATTGGAGACATCAATCATTGTGTAGTTCTAGTTACAGGAAATGTAACAAGATTAAGCACCTAGTTGACACTCACAACAATCTTGGCATTATTCTCCCTTTCTTTGTTAACAGCATTGCTATCAGGTGCAGAGTCGCAAATGAAAACTTGACGGCTAATTATGTCTATGATACATAAGTACCAATGTTCCTTGTTCCAGTTCATGGGTAAACAAATCTAACACAAGTTAACCAAAAAGAGTCCAATTAGCAATCAATTTGAGACATCATAATTCAATCTAGTTATCTCATGCGCTTTACCTTCTCGCACTCATTGATAGGGCCCCCGAAACTTGATTCAGTTAGATAGTTCCCGTATATGCCTTCGGGACGAATAGTATCATGAAGAATCAATTGCTGCAGTATTATACTATGTGTCTTTAATTAAAAAAATCATTACCTAGCAGAACTTCTTATAATTAAAATAAAAGGGGTACAATGATGAATTTTATAACGAGTAGCCTTAATATTTTCACCTCTAAGTAAGCTGGTAGGTACCAAACTCTCCGGGAGCCTTTCAAATCCCTTCTCCCTCTGAGTGTTAATAATGCACTATAACAACTCAATACCTATGGCAAAAAGAATAAAAAAAATCTCCCGCATGCTAAGACCTTTCTAATTGACATATCCATTTTTAAATACCAAAATACCAATATTGACAAAATCAGAGTGGTTTCACCTCTGCGTGGATCCAACGGCCAGGCCTAAGAGACCTCAATTGCGATCGGGTAGCCTTCTGTCCTAACATTGATGCTAAAGTGGTGCTGCATAAATAATACATATTAATCTATACAATTAATCTTTCAATTATCAACTACAAAAACCCAAAGTCAAACTTACTATCTTGGCAATCTGTTATCAAAAAGCAAATCAATTAGTCTTGCACGTGTTTCCGGTGGTAATTCCCCATCTCTAGTACTATTATCTCCCTATAATAAGTATGGTTAGCCACTTGTTTAGACATAAATATCAAACAGTAACATGCAAATCATTTTTATAATTATTTACGTACTATTTCGATTGGACAATCTGGATTATCGCCATTGCATGGTTGCTTCCTCTTCTTGCAGCACCGGGCCTGTTGAAATTGAAACTTTAGTAGAATTCTAATCACCTTAAACTATCATCGGTAATTATGCAGGTAACCTTTGTTCGAGTCAAAGACACACAACAAAAGCTACCTTTTTAGACTTTGGAGAAGCATTCTTCTTCTTGAAAAGTCTCTTGCTCGCTGGGGAGATTTGAATTTTATGCTTTGGTACAACCCCCTGACTAGTCATATTTAATAGCCTAGCCTTCACAGACCCTGTGGAAGACATCTCTGAATCCGGATTTGCAAGTCCAAGAGCCTTATTGATGCAAGTTTTTCTGGGCATTTTGTCATCCATTGAAGACACCCTGAGTGAGGCTTCCTTTTCAGCTACTACCTCCACATTGTCCACCTTCACTGGAGAAGTCACATCTATGGAAGTATCCCTCTCATATTCAACAAATCTGGATGTTAGATCATTTTCTTGGTTTTCTGTTTGAGGGAGTATATTCCATGCAATAGGCTCTTTAAAACAAATAGGGTTGCATTTTGGCTTGTACTTCCTTAAATAGTTCTTGCACACGCCATTTTTGCTGTTAACAGCATTCCATTCCCTTCCCCTAAACTAATTGCAGTCGCTTCTTTGTCCCCAACTCTTTCTATAAATCTTTTCATCTCACTAATTATTGCATCTTGCATTGTCTTCAACGACTGTGCCATGTTACACATTGAATCCTGAATTTCTTTGTATTCCTCTTTCAACTCCCTGGTGGAATCTTCAACTTCGTTCATCCTTTTTCCAAGGTTACAGTTTTGACTTTCTTCCCCATGCTGAGCAGTGTAACAAACAGAATCATCCGCAATTACCTCAACCTGTAATGAATGTATATAATTATCCTTCATTTATATGCCTATTTCTGGTAACAAAATGAAATAAAGGAAAAAATCCAACCACCAAAATTTTGTGCCAACAAAAAAATAATTACCTCTATTCCATCCATGACACCAAGATGTTTTAGTCTACTGATCCTTCTTTGCAGTCTATCATTGCCCCACAATTGTATCCGAGGTTTTGCACGGATATGCAAAGGGATATATGCATCGCCATGAATGGAGAAGTGCTCCATGTAGAATAGCTGCATTTATGTAACAAGTTAGACATAAACCAAAGCTAATTTTACAATTGCAATTTAAGTGACTCCTTACCATCAAAAAGACAACACAGCCATCCACTTGCTCATCTTTCATCATTTGGGCATTTCTTATTCCAATTACCAATTCATCAAGAACGAACTTAGCCCAATTCATATGCTCTATTAGCTCTACCTCATGCAAAAAAGGAATGAAGGTCCTTTTCACCAGAATATCACTTCTAGGAGCCAAAATTTTGCCTATTACAAGAAGTGCGAACTTCACTTTGAACTCTACCCCTGAAGTTTGCATAAACAAGAGACTTTTTTTCAGGTCAGCCAAGACAACTTCTCCGTCTTTAACTGTTATGTGAAGTTCTTGTTCCAACAGATCATTTGTATACCAATCTTTCTCTAAGGCTGCAATGTTGACACCATTTGCTGACAAACCCAACACATGCTCTACATCCTCTGTCATAACTTTGATGCAACACCCATGGATTTCGAGAGTACGGCATTCGCAATTAAAATTATTAACCAGCCAAAATAAGAACTGCCCATCTTCATGCAAAGCTCGCAAGTTTAGCAAAGAACCAAATCCCAATTTGGTCACTGCTATCCTCTGTTCACTATTCAGATTATCAATCACTTCCCTAACTGTTTCTGTTGACGTACTACTCCTCCAACTTGCCTGTGAGATTCAAGTTACATTTATTGCCATCGTTAATTAATGTCTTAAATACTTCCAGTCATATCACATTACAAGTATACTTCATACCTTTGCTGCACATGCTTGATATTTTGGCAAGCCATCTTCCGAAGCCAATGTTGTGTTTTTCTCTGCATTGCGATTGGGTCCTGGAGAGCTTGTATGGTGAAAATTTTTTATCCCACATTCTGTTTCCTCCGCCTCTGATGATAACAAATTTACTAAGGACAAGCTTGGCCTTTCAGAACTCATTTCCTTTTGTTCAAATCAATCTAGAAGCAACATTCTGTTTTGCACCCTCATTCATTGAGACGGCGCCGCACACTCTGCTTGGTTATTGACTAAAACCCTACAATCTCTTGGTATTTATAAGGTCCTTTCCTATTATTGTTATTCCAGTATAGCATCTATAGTTTCACTAATTTATTTAACTACCCAACCCAATTTATATTACTATTTGCTCTTAACTCCTTCAGATGATAATAGGCTTTGCCGGTCACCTTCTCTCATCTGGGCCCCAAAAACATGGATAGAGATGCTTGTGCTGAGGTGTCCTCCTTGCATTCGTTCTGCCTATGGTGGGCAGGCCATCTACTTTCCACCATAGAAGCAACCAAAGGTCATGTATAGGAAAGGGGGGAATGTACAGTGTTTTGATTGACAGAAACTCAAAAAGGAAATGAAAGATGGCACGGTGCAGATTCTGCGGAAGGTGCATTCTGATTGGTGCGTTAATGGGAACATTGACGGTGGAAAATATCTAAACGTAATCCGCTTTTTCTTCTTTTTTCTAAAAGCGTGTTTCTTTGGAATTTGTCTAGCAAGTTGTTTGCAATGCAATTGGCAGGTGAATATAACTACTCTATAATTGAATCAACTCATGGTCGTTCAAGTTTAATTGACTAACCTCAATTACAAATAATTTTTTATTTTTTATGAAATTTTAATTATAATTCAAATTTTGCTCAATAAAAATTGAAATTTACATGTCCAAAAAAGTTAAACTACTCGATAAAAAGCTCGTTTTACTACAACTTAATAAATAAGCAAAGTCAAATTTAAAGATAAGTTCAATCTTATTAAAATAAATAAACAAATTTAAATACTAGACTATTCATTGATTTGGCTGTATAAAGTATAAAGTCCTTAATGGGGCATTGGAATTGAGGGGTAAAGTTCACTATGCCCTACATGAAACCCACCCCAACTAGAGAGGCCTACATGAAAAGGCCCACTTATTGGGCTGAAGGTTATGAAGCAACTTGAAGAACAGACACAAACAAAACAAGCATGTGAGGGGTCAAAACACTTTCGCATGCCTTATTAGCGGTAGAGCCTTTTCGGGGCTTCACCACTTAATCTAATCAAGGTTACTACTGAGCCGAGTCGAGTTTAATAATCTACTACTTGACTTGACTTGAGTAAAAATATTTGAAATCGAATTCCAACTCAATCTTGTCGAAATCTTCAAAGTCGAGCTCGAGTTCAAATTTATTTTACCTTACTTGGTCTTGACTTCAAACTTGACCAAATCGAACTCAATCGAACCAAATTGAGTTCAATTGAGGTTTTAAGCTTGATTTTTTAGTAAATTTTATAATTAAAAATTATATTATAAAGATTTTTCTAATAGGTACTCATGGGGCATTTATTAATACACTTAATATTCATCTAACCTACTATGTATATACATACAGTAATAATTACTATTACTCTCCCGCATATGTATACTTTTTCTATTTAATTTTTCCTACTTTCTCTTGTATTTATTTACTTTACCTAATTAATCTTACACTTCCAAAAATATGACACCACAATTATTACTCTCTCACATTTATATACTTTTTTTTATTTAATCTTACCTACTCTTTCTTGTATTTATTTACTTTCTTTAATTAATCTTACATTTCTAAAAATATGACATTTAAAATATATCTTAACACATGTCGTAGGCACATTCATTAGATACATCCTATTATAAATATACTATTTGATAAGGCTCAATAAGTACTCCAGCTTTGATTTTTTTACTTGAACAAGAGTTATCAAATCCAATGTATCAGTCAACACCAAATTCGAGTCGAAATTTTGATGAAGGGTGAACCCAAGTTGAGTAGTTTGATTAATTTGTACCCCCAATCTAACAGAGATGATATGCAAGGCTCTTAGCCCGTAATGTGTTGCATTATCGTGTCTCGATCCTGTTTGTAAACGGCCCATGCTGCTGCGTGCATGATCCTAATGTTTGACAATTTCTTCGATGTGCTGTAACACACTTGATAACTATGCATGTATACAATATTCTCGAGGATATGGCATCGGAAACTTTGGATTAATATCGTTATATGCCAATAGCCCCACCATCTTCTGGGCTGAATAAAGCTAAGGGGCATTTCTGCACGTTACAAAATCTTCAGAATTCATCTTCAGTAGCATGGCCAAGGAAGGAGGTTCTAAAATGAAGACAATTCTCCAGAGTGAGGCCCTCCAGAAGGCCAGTCCTCCCCCATTAACACTTGAATCTAATCTTTTATTTTTTACTAGTATTATTTTTCTCTGTTGTCTTTTAACCAGCTCATAAGTTTCCAAAATTTTGAGTTCTTGTGTTGAATCCCTTTTTTTTTTCAATTTTACTCTTCCTCTCCCTGTCTTTTTCTGGGTGTAATTGGTTAAATATTTTTGTTGTGGTGTTATATATGGTTGTTTATCTGTGTTGCTCACGAGTGTATTCAGCAGAGACATTTTTCGTCACCTTACAAGAGTCAGTTCAGTACGTAAACTTGCAAGAAAGAGTTTATTAGGGACTGATAATATACCCGATTGCATAAAGAATTAAAGATGAACGGCCTTGATTGCTAAGATGGAAAATAAGAAGACGCCAGTTTAAAGAACGAAAGTTCCCTCTGCTTTAGAATTTTTTTTCTTTTTTGTTGTTTGGGTGTGGGAAAATCTCTTTTTTCAGAATTAAGATTCTGCCTGTTCCCAGCTGATTTAGGTTAGGAAACAGAGCTGAATTTCTTATAGATGTACTTTGATCTGGAATTAGTCAGTTGGAGTACGCTTTTTTCAGAATTAGTCAGTTGTCTTCATAAGCTTTCTGTCTTGGGCTGGAATTTTGGTTGTTTCCAGTGCCATTTCAACACTGCAGTCCTGTGCTTTCTCTCAAATTGAAAAGTACCAGCTCAATTTGAGGCAAAATTCACCTATTGGTGGTGTTCCTTCAAATTCCTGAAGAAAACCTGCGAGACCAGATGATAATTTTTTTTTCTGGTACAAACCAGATGATAATTTTCAGCATATAAGGTTTCTGGCCTGCGAGTTGTCCATTTGTGACCTAATGACTTGATTCAATCCTTGATCATGATCTTTGGGCAGCTGATTCTCAACTGCTGGCTCGAACTGCATTGGGAGAGGCATGATTTGATTAGGCAATCTTGCCACCTTCTCTATAGTTTTGACAATTTTTGAAGATTTCTGGGATGGGCGTTTGAAATAAATTTGGATGCTCTGAAAACCTCCGAAGGTGATTTTTTGCGTCAGAACTGAAAACTGATTTGTGGTTGTGGGAAGAGAATTATTCTTTGTAGAAAAACCCAGCCATGGAGTAGAGTTTGTTTTTGGGAAGCAAAGGGAAAAAGAAGTGCACTTACTATAAATTTGGAACTACTTTAGAGCAACAATATTTTTTAGATTCTAAACAAAGAAAAGGTAATATTTGAATGAATAACCCCGTTGAAGGAATCTATAAATTTGATGACGACTTGAGATGAATTTGTTCACTATGCACAAGTGCCTTCTGTCCAAGCATTCATTCATTATGTAATTGCCTTGTTGATTCTGCTTATGTGCAGTACATCTTGAATACTAGCACATACCCAAGAGAGCATGAACAACTGAAGGAGCTAAGAGAAGAGACTGCCAGCAAATATGGTGCCAGGTAACGCGAACTCCTGATACTGACAGGACTTCTTAACTTCTAATTTTCAACTCAGATACCTTTCTTCTTCCAGCTCAGAAAAGTGACAGAAAGGCCTTTTAGTGATTTCTTAAAGCTTTGCAAATGACTATGAAGTTTCAAAAATATGTATCTCGGAATTCCTTTCCTGTGTCATGAATATGCAGTATAGAGTCCAATAAGCTTTCTAGTTTTTAATATTGCTTCTTTGCTTTTTGGCATGATAAGTCTAGATAAAGCTGTAGAAAAGAAACTTGGTCCTGCTTCAAGCTTAAATCTACGCTGATATACCAATACCTTGAAGACAATAGGAAAGATTTGGAGAAGTCCTTGATTTTGATCATAGCTATATGATATTTTAGTCAGCTTAGTTGGTTTCCAAATTATCAAACTTCAAATTTTCTTACGCAATTTTGTACATATCTGACAGCTAAAAATGAAGCTACACGTTTCACTGAAAAAAAAAATGGCTGTTATCCATTATGTGGTAAAAATAGCATTATCTTGAAGGGGAAGTAAGAAAAAGTTGCTTCTTATTGTGTGGAAGTACTCAAGGAAGATCTATAAACAGTTTAACCAGTTAGGATGATTACACATTGAAGAAAAACCTGGCAGAAGAGGTAGACCATCGAGTTAGCCAATCATGAAGATTTGCAAGCGCATGGGTGTATGAACTCTATGAGCATAGTTCGAGAAAATGAAACTACAATGTTTATGTAGTCAACCTTGGAAACCACCTGTCTTGTCCTTTACTGATGTCCAGGACCGAAAATACCATAACGCTTAATGGAAGAAATGCTGGTAATCAGACTTTTTCATGACTTAAGATCTTTTGGCTGTTCCAATTCTGCTTCTGCTATGAAGCATGATGATTAAATTACATTTTGTTCTTTTCTTTACTTCGTCAATAAATAAAAAGACATAAAGTGCCTAGCGAGCATTCTATTGCTTCAAAAGCTCTTGATTGGTTACACTGCTAGACCAATTTATACTGATGCAGAATTGTTTGCTGCAAAACGTCAATCAGCAATTGTAGGCCTGGAACCAGATTTGATCTTGCAAAGTTGCAGAGATGGGATGCATGATGCTTATTTGAAAGGAACATTTATACTGATCTTGTGTTGCAGGGCTTTTATGGGTGTGCCACCTGATGAGGGGCTCTTCCTGTCCATGTTTTTGAAAGTAATGAATGCCAAGAAGACACTGGAGATTGGTGTTTTTACTGGCTATTCTCTTCTTACTACTGCTCTTGCACTTCCTGATGATGGCCAGGTACATAGCTAACCATATTCTCTTGCAAATAAAAAATAAGTAGAACTTTAGACATAGCTAACCATATTCTGTTGCAAATAAAAAATAAGTAGAATTTTAGAATGTGGTATTTTCCTGTACAACTGATTACAAATAAATTGATGCAAATCTTGAAATACTGCATTCGTTTGCATATATCAAGCAGATAGTTGCAATAGACCCTGATCAAGGAGCATTTGAAGTTGGTCTGAAATTCATCAAGAAAGCTGGTGTGGAGAACAAAATCAAATTCATCAAATCAGATGGCATTTCTGCTCTAAATGATTTGTTGAACAATGTGAGTATGCAGCATTTGCCAGAAGCTCCCTTCAGATTTTTCTGGAAAAAATGCACTATAAAGTAACCACTAGTAGGTTCCCTTGAAAGTCTAGATAAAACTGATACTTGTCATTCTAAAAAACCATAATACCAAGAATATAGTAGATTGATCTGATTTAACTAGCAGCTCTGGATTTCTATTTGACTGGTAAGTGATGGACTTTGAAGCCTCTGCACATGACAAAGCTACCCGACTCAACTCGATATGGAAATCTTGATTGCTACCTCTCAAGAGAATGCAAATGATCTAAGAAAGTTTGAACTTTTCTCTTATTGCTTCTGTTCTTAGTTTTACTTCAATATGGATATTCAGTAGTGTTAGAAACATGGAGAACTGATGATGTAAGCCACTTCGATAGTTGCTGATCTTGAGGCTAACATGCTCATGCAGGAAGCCAGTGAAGCAACATTCGACTTTGCATTTGTGGATGCAGACAAGCCAAGCTACATCCAGTACCATGAACAACTAATCAAGCTGGTGAAGATTGGAGGAATTATCGCTTATGATAATACTCTATACGGTGGATATGTTGTCAGTGAAGAAATTGAAATGCACGAAAGATCCACTGTCAACAGAAAAGCCATCATACAATTCAACAACTATGTAGCCTCGGATCCGCGAGTTGAGATCTCTCAGGTTCCTATAGGAGATGGTGTTACATTGTGTAGGCGCATCATCGCCTAGCTGACATGACATTTTACATGAATTTTATTAGTAGTGCAATTGCTACAGCTTACTTGGATGGTTTGCTTGGTCATAATTACTTGATGTTGTCCCAATAGCATTGGGCATAAGAAAGATTTCTTCTCTGAACAACTTTCTTCCTTTTTTTTTTCTGCATTCATGCCTCTACATTAGGAAGCTACCATTAGACCATATCAGAAGAATACTTCCGTGTGAGGTTAATGAGTGGTGAATTAGATCACCTTTGTCGTAGTTCAAATGTTGATACTAGGCAGGGTATAGCTAGCGCCAGCCCAAAAGGAGTTTGGTTGCTCGTGCACTAGCCTCCAAAATTTAGAAAGGACTTGGGTCACTTGTATTAGTTGTCTGCATTATTATGTTAGATAATATCAGAAATCTATCCTGAGGTTTCTTTCTAGCAGTTTCATTTGGTTTCATTAAGAGTTTTGAGGCCATTCAGGAGGTTGGTACTTGCTATTTGTCCCCCCTATCATCTCTTCAAATTTGACTGTAAAATCAAAAGCAATGTATCAAAATTAAAATATTCAATCTCATAAGGTCGAAAAATATGAAGAACCAAATGTGATAATTTCAAGAATCGCGCAGCAGCTGAGGAAAATTACAATTTTAGGTCTTGACGGAAAAAATATAGAAGAGCTTCAAAGCCCAAACACGAGGCCCTGAGCCACTGTCCACAGGATAGAGCAACAGGATCAAATTTTCTTCAGAAGTGCAAAAAAATTCACATCCATTCCTATGTTTTTTTTGTTATATATAGACGTCAACAGCAAGACAATTTGGCTATTTGTTAAGCAATTCCATCTTCCTTTTCGTTTATGATGAAAATTTGTCCATTTCAAATTCACATGGTTTAGATTATTTTCTGGGCACATTTTTTTTTTTTCAAGAAGTGAAGAAATTGCATGTAAATAGTACCTTTCCTATACATTTGATTGCTTGTATTTGCATTTATTATCTTAAATTTATTTATTTTTCTTAAACTCTATCTACATCATTAGATGCGATTGAAAATGGAGATTGTTGAGAGCCCTGATCCCATTTACAGCCCATGAGTTAATGTAATTTTCCAGTATAGACAAATAAAACTTCCACTAATTCCTTGTTCCATCTCAAAAACCCTAACCCAAATGTGCCCTCTCTTCCAAGATGGGAACTATTTCATGCTGTACAAATGCTTCATCATCCACCAAATATATGCCATTGTTAGTGATTTTTGGGTATGAAAACCATCTACTATTATAGTGGAATGAGTCACTCATATCCCTTTTTGTTTTAGGGGTCCATTTTGATACTTAGCCCATCGCATGTGCAAAAGGTCACAGACTCATATGGAATTGATTACATTTGGTGTTACTTTCATGGATACGTCAAAATATATACAGTATTATTCACCATAATTTTCTAAAGTGGGAAATAGAAAGTCAAAAAAATTAAAAAAAGGAAGATATGCCTCATCTCTTTAATTAGTATGCAATGGTTCGTTCCGTTTCGTTCATGATATTGTGTGCAAAAGATGTTTATTTCTTTAGGAATATTCAATATTTACTTTAGCATAACCGATTATAATAATGGTTTTTGGTGAATCCAAGGTTTCAACACCTGAAATATTGGAGAGAGTAAATTGTTGATTTGCTAAAGCTTTGTGTTAAAAAAGTTTCTTCAACAAAGCGTAAATGTTACCGGTGCTTAAAAAGTCCTAAACCATCGAATTTGTATTTTCTCACCTACATGGTCATGCAAAGTTTGCGTGTCGTGCTAATTCAACCACAATTTTTATTCTTTACAAAGACCTTCATCTAATATTAGGAAAAAAAAAAAGGGTCGAAGAAGTTTTAGTCTAATAGCTAAGATTTAAACCCCAAAAATTAAAAATTTTGGGTTCAAATTTTCTTACCCTCTTCCCGCTTCTTAAGTTCCATCCTCGCTTAGTAAAAAAACTAAATTGGAGGCCTCAACAATAAATATGCAACACATATCTATAGCAATTAGGTTAAGCCATAGGATGAATCACTTTGTAGGATTTTTTCAAGGCGAGTCAACATTGCCTTGGTATAATCGTATAAGGTGTAGCCGTACTTTTGCATATTAGTGGAAATGATAGGTGTATCAAAACTCTCCGTATTTTTGCATATATTCTCTAACTAGTATATTACAAGTCAAATATCCAATATTTCACAACCACTTTTGTTTAATTAACTAACCCACCCGACCCCCCTCTCCCCCCCAAAAAAAAAAACTTACAACTCACCGAAGTGACTCCATTATTTACATTTTTGAACGCCTGATGCAAGCATCTCTTTTCTTGACCATCTTGAATGCTAGGTGAACGAATTTTGGTTCGATTGCTTTAGATGTTTTATTCTTCAATTTTATTAATGGATGAATAGACAATATTGACACTAAACTCATTTTAGTAAAAAAGCAACTTATAGAGTCTCTTTTTGGCAGTTAACGTTTAAACTAACAGTAGATATTAATATTCCCTAAACTTAAAATAGAATTCAACATGATTTCAACATGTTTTATCAACTTCGTCACGCGTCTATTATAAGTAATTATTAGGTAGATTGTCGAGAAAAATATTATTATTTTATAATATAAGTGAGAGGGTTCAAACTCGAGAGTTTTCACTTGCACTCCTTTCCTCAACCGTTTGCTTTTCCTTTTTTGTTGCATCAATGGTAATTTGAAAAAAACTCGACTGATCTCATACTTTTGTTGCCTAGGGCTATTTGAGAACTATATATTAGAATAATTATAAGCATCCTTATTGCTTATTGATTTGGAGTTTGAGGACGATATGAAACTAGAATTCTAGACTCTTCTCTCCTATAATTTAATATTATGATTCACGTCTCCAATGAGAATAAATAAATATCTAAACGAGAATAGATCCTAAAGTCTACGTTGACCATGTCTGCTTCTGCTTTGTCTATCAACAAGTTGAAACATTGCACTTTGGATTTTGTGTAAAATTAGATTCATGTGGCCGGCATATTTGTGGGACCGATAAATATAAAACATCCTTTTGCTCAAAATAAAATATTCAGTCAAAGCTTGCTCATACTTATCCTGTAATTGCATTTTAATATTGGTTTCTGGTTTATGAGGCATCACTGTTTCAAGTGGATTTCAGATGCTATTCTGTGTCTCAAGTGGAAAGAACAAATTTTTTTTAAATTCAAGATTTTCTTAACAAAAAAAAAAAGAAAAGAAATGTTTGTTCATAACAAGTCCACAAACAGCATTCAATGAGAAGAATCTCAAGTGTTACGGTCTGTTTGGGTTGCTATTTTCTCAAGTTCTCGAAAGAAAAATGTGTTGTAGTAATTTAATATATGTAAAATAAAAAATTAATTAAAAAATATGTTAATAAATAATGTTAAAAAAACTATCGAAACACAAAAATTGATATCTAACAAAAGTATATTTGTATTCAGATAATAAGTTACTTATTGAAGTAGGGCTTGTTGAATCCCATTAGAGAATTTTTTTTTTCCAAAAAAAAAAAAAAAAAACGCATAGGATGACAGAAGAAACATAATAAGAACAGAGAATGGCGACTACTTGCAATAGTGACCGAATCTGTAGAGAAGATATTTTGAAGATATTTTGAGACATAAAACAAAACAAACAAAATATCAAAAACTAGGATAGAGTTTGGTTTAATGTTCTTCTTTTCTATACAGTACCTATCTCTTCCAGCAAGATCTTTTAGCCAATCTTTAGTAGATCATTTGCTCCCACCTTATAAATTTTGGAAAATTTTTAATGGACACTAGTAATTAGTACACATTAATTATTCTAAATACACTTATATACTTTTGTTGTCTCATTTGGAGTTTGTACTCAAAATTTCCTCCAAAAGGACAAAAACTACCAGCTAACCCTCAATTGACCAGGGTGAATCGGATACCCATGGCCAGTGTAAGTGCTAAATCAAAATACTTATCTTGATTCCATCATCCATCATGCTGAGTTCCCCCCTTGTTGGAAGGGGGGCTGCTCCTCCTTCCTAAATGAACAGTTTTTTTTTTTTTTTGGTTGAAATGCAGATATAGAACTTAACAAGAAAAGGAGAAGAAAAATTAAGACCTACAGTTGGCTTTCTTTTCCATTTTCTTTATAAAAAGAATAAATCTGTAAATATGAAATGTTTTGCAAACTTTTCTGGTTTTATTATAGAATGATGCCCTGTAAACTGGTTCTGTTGTCGACGTGCCCCTAAATTACCAACAGTATTGCTACATAGGTGTCGTGAGAATTTGTAAAAATACAAATTATTATGATATGAGCATAATTTTTCCTCACTATATCGGGTAAGTTAGCTAGCCAACATTTCCATTTGTGTATCATAAAAGAAAACAAAATACCATCGTTAGTTATGCATAAGTCACCATTACAAACATCAGCAGAAGAAAATAGGGTCTTGCAAAAATTAAAATATTCCAAACTTAGAAGATTATAATGGGGTTTTTGATTACTTTGAAAAAGGCATATTCATCGTCTTTGGTTTTCCCTCAGTTTATTTTTAGAAATGTAACACAAATTGACATGCAATATAGTATTGTTTGATAAGCGTTCTTGATTCATGAACTCGAATTTCTTAAAGTTCAATATTAGGAATTATAGTTATTTGATAAATTAATTGTGTAATTTACAAAGTTTCCCTCCCGCTTCCCATTTCTTAAATCTCATCTCTTCTCTGTTTAGAAATTAAAAAAAAAAAAGAGAAAAAAGAGTGTAATTTAGGGAAATCTCCATTCATTATTACAAATAAATTAAAATCTATTTTGAAAGATAAGAAAATGTAGACAGTTCATTCCATGCTAGATACAAGTTGCACGCAGAAATAAATTCAAATTAAATCAAGTAAATCGATAATTGTCCAAATATTGTATCGAAGTCAATCCCTAAACTATTTTCCAAAAGAATTTACATTTTTATATGTTGGGTTCATCTCATCAAGATTTTACTAAATGTAGTATTAGGTCATTTATCTTTCTTTAGTTTTATATACTCCTTTAGACTCAAAAGTAGTTTTGGCATATTTACGTGATTTCATCCTTTTTTTGTGATTTTCAATAACACATTAATCTCAAGTTGGAAAAGCACGGGACAACTTGATACAAGAAGGAAGTATTTTATCTTATCTTAACCAAAAAAAAAAAATGATAGGATATCTTCTAGCTACATGGGGTGCTCAAGAACTTAATTGACAAGATAATGTAGACAAAGACTGCTGCTTTGTCCTTTTACCTAATCAAAAAAAAAAATCCTAAAACAATAAGGTAAGATGAAAGGAAAGGACACTTGTACTTATATTAATGGGCACCTAATAGGAGGCATTGGGTCACTTTTTCTCAAGCTTATCCACTAATAATCGTCATGCTTAATTAATTAATTCACAAGCCTGGGAAACCATTTGTCTTGTGGGGCCCACGTACCTCGTGGAACACACACGAAGCGATGACGTATCTCCTCTCATCTGAATGGTCAATGCCACAACAACAAACTGCTTTTTTTTTTTTTTTTTTGTCTTTTTCCTTTTAACCCATCCCCTTATGTTCTATTTCAGTTATCTAAAGGATATTTTCAAAAATAAATTATATAGTAAACATATTTCAATCATTTTTTATGTCACAAAATATCTGTAAATTCAACTTTTTTTTTATTTCTACTTAATAAGTTATATAAAAAAGTTGTCTAATTTAGCTATATTAGAAAGTTGTCTAATGAATTGCTTTTATTTATCTATACATATCCAGGCCATATGTTAAGTTATTTTATCATAAAGTTAACAACTTGTGAAAGTTGCTGAGGAAGCCTTGGCCTAGTGGCTAAAATTGATATTTCAGGATTTAGAGGTTTTTGATTTATATTTCTGTTTCCCTTCCTTATTAAATTTCATCTTTTTCCTGTTAGGAAAGATTAAAAAAAAAATGTAATGAAAGATGGCTAGGGGCACAAAATTAGTGACTCACCCAAATGATAAACTAGACTAAAAGCGTTTGACTGGTTGGTAATCAGTCACATTATTTATCTTGTAAAACACATTAATTTAGCATAAGAAAACTTCATTTCAAGCATTTAGTCATAATGGCTTCTCTAAATTGAACTCTTAGAATTTTTCTTGTTTCAAAAGTCTTTCCAAAAACATGTTTGACTTCTCTACCACTCTATTTGAATAGCGACACACATTTCGCAAGTGAAATCTATTTACGAGAAAGTGAAAGAAAATGAAAGTAATTCTTCTTTGTGTGCACGTCTAGGTAGGACATATGTTTTTAAACTTAAGTACAAATTGTGTGTAATTGACGACTAATAGTAAAAGCAATCACTCACCTAGAATTGTAATACAAAATTCTACAAGTTGTGCAGGTTTCAATAGTAGGGAAATTTCTTGGAAAAAAAATTGATCTTTCTTGTGTAGCAAACATTCACGTCAAATAGGATCGAGCGATTAAAGGAGTAAGTAGGGAATCACTATTTATGCTTTTCAAATATTAATATCAAAGAAAATAAAAATATTGTAAACTACTGCTCATGCATCTTAAACTCATCTCAATTTTCCAATCTTTTTTTTTTTTAGAAAAAAGTTTGGATGCCTTTTATTCTGGTCACAATTACGGGTTAGAACGTGCACTCAAAATATAAGTCATTTACAGAAATTCCTACAAATCGTTCATTAACATAATTCTCATATTAACAATAGAATCCGAACATACGAATACATCCTATTTTCGTTCAACATAGAATGCATCCTATTTACCACTCATTCAACAATACCTAGCACAGAATGCACCCTATAGTGTTGCCAAAGCTCAAAATCAACCACCATATCACCAACGAGAATTGGCACGACCAATAATACTCGTAAACAGCAATCTCTTGTTGATAAGAGAAGTTTGGATTCTGAGTCTTGTGAATAACATGTGTTGTTGGTAAGCGATCTCTAACAACAATAATGTTTGAATCACTCATAAATATATGGACAAGTTGTCGTGATCTTGGAAGGAGATAACCTTTAAACCCTATTTCTTGACCTTTTCTTACCAAACACAAAACAAAAACCATCATATGCCAACGTCTTAAAAGCTATAGATGTGTTTCAAGTGGAAGACGACTCAAAGCCTAAAGCTATTATTGCCGATGTGTCTTTGTCGGCCGATATTTGTTGTATAGAGTTGTTAGATGCAAAGTGTCGTCCTAAATCAGTTTCAGTTAATCTGGATATTTTGCTCTTTTACAAGTCAGCCAGTTGCTAGCCGCCACGAGCAACTAATAAGCCCTTACTTTTTCCTTCTCTTTTTTTAACTTTGTACTATCCAAGTATAATTTGTCTCCAATCGTCTTCTTCTTTTCCTATCTAAAGTTTTCAAAAGCAGATTGGGTTAGAAATGACGAAGCAATGAAAGAAAAGTGAGGAAGACGATAAAATTATTGTTCTAACTACAAGATTAGACCCTTCCTATATGGCTGTCTTATATATGTACCTAACTGCTATCTTTCTAGGAAACTTTTGCCATCAGATTGTCTTTTATTTGTAAATCTTTGTAAAACTTCCATCGAAAGTAGGTCTTCCTTAGTGGCCATGCACATTAATTCTATCTAGTATTAGTTTCAAACATACTAATACTTTTGTTTTTTCTTCATTGCATACCAGAAAATAGAAGACAATGGATATTTTTAGGTTAGTTAACTAGTCAAAAAGTGAAGATCAATATTCCAAAGAAATTTTGGATGGTGGAAAAAAAAGTGGACATACGTTTGGATAGTAGTTTATCTAGGGTAATTTTGTGAAGAAAAAAAATACTGTAACACTTATTTAATTGTCGTGATATATGTGAGATAACAAGTTGATTGAAAAATGTGTTAATGATGCAAATAAATAAAATTTGGCAAATAAAACACTATCCAAACAAAATAATTTTTCTATTGTTTGAGATTTTTCAAAGGAAGGAAAAAGTAAAACAATAGAGAAAGAAGAGAGGGAAAAAATGTTAAAGATAAAAAGTAGAGGGAGGAGAGTGGCTAGTTGGAAGCCCTAGATTTGTGATATTTGTCTATCAAAAATCATCAATGTTCGTGCCCTCGTGCATCCAACAAAAATTGATAGCAAATCTAATTTTATCTTATCCGATCTAAGTCGTGACCCACCACATCAATTAATAGAAACTTCCTAACAAGTAAAAAAATAAAAATTGAAGCAGGTTGCCAGCCACAGCCAGACAAATAAGTCAAAGAGCCTATGACAATAAAATTTGTGTCTTCTCTTTTGTAGGTTGTATCTTGATAACTTAATAACATATATAAGTAAATATTCTTGTGATGGAACTCATGAGAGGATGAAAACAAGGTACGATATCTTGGCCGGTTCCACCTCCCAAATTAACTAGCTCCATGACATCCAGGAATTATTCTCTCAAAATATTCTTTTTGGCTTTCTTTGAAAATGAAAGACTAAATAAAAACAAAAGAATCTTTCTCGCATATCCTACCATCCAAAATCAAGTTTAACTTATTTCAGTGAGAAATATTAATATCTCAAAACAAACATCTAAAAGAGAAAGCTTTCCTTGTGTTACATTGACCCCTCAAGATGCAATTGGAAATTCTACAATCTAGAGTACCTTATTACCCATTTAATATAAATATATCACTAATTTAACATTAATTTAGTCGATCGCCTAACAAGATTATATCCAATTAACGAACGATACTGTAAAATCTCCGTTAATGTTCTGTTTTTAACCCTAAACTAAATAGATCTTCTTTAATTTTTGATGTCATGTTGAAGAAAATCCCTTAAAACTTCTTAGTTAGCAAAATGTATACTATACTAGTAGTCCAAATTTTCCTTATAAATCATAAGCCAAATATGAGGTTGTTACAATTATCTAGTTATTAGGGTTCCAATAATAAACAGATTAAACACGAAAGCTAATAGAGAAGGCGGAATGTACATAATGGAAAAACAAAAGAATATACCTCAATAATCTCTCCCTAAAATAGAAAAAGAAATAGATAACTCAAAAAATGTCACTTCGACTAAGAGAAAATTAAATCTCTTGCTTTTGCTCCGCCGCCTGACAACTTACCTAAGCACCATGAACAAGAAGATGCCATGCATAATCCATGCAGTAGCTGTTCAACAGTAGTATCTTTCAATCGGCTACTAATTGGTGATGAAAAGTTGATGACAACAACCTAAAAAACGAATATTTTGTGATTCTTTTGAGTATTTATATAGTTCTTGCATATATTGCATGCAAAGCGATCCATTTGCTATGAATCATATTAATTGGTAAATTCACTTCACTGTTTTGCGTGAATGAAATATCCAAGTTAAAGTTTATCAAAACTAAATAAAAGAGGAAAAAAACCGAAAAAAATCCATGACCATTAATTCTTGAATATTTCCTTGCCTAGAGGTTGTTCTTTGATTTTTAACAGATTAAATTTGGAGATTTAATACTAGAAAATTTGATGAGGTGTTCTATTTTCTTTTGAAATTTAATTTCTTGCTTGCTTAAAGCAGAAGAGTACTTTTTGAAGCCACTAAATTCTTTTTGAAAATAAATCTATCTTGAAAAACTTTGTAGAACCAATATACCATTTCAATTTTTAATAACATATTGCAAAAATTTACTCGGAGATAAATTGAAATGTAAAGAGAAACATAACAGTACCTCCTTCATAATGGGGACTCATGAAAATTTCTGCAGTAACAAGAATAAAACCTTTCAATTGAGTCTTGATTTCAATTTTTTTCTTTACGTAAACTAGGAAAATAAAAAAAAGGGAAAAAAAAAGAAAAAACACAATATAATGTAGCTTCCCAAGGTTTATGATAAAAGCTGAAAAATTGGTCAAACCCACAGGACATGGATTGGATCAGCTGTTACGGTGCTATCAACGCCTTGACTACTGACTACACATAATCCAAGGGAAGGTCTCGTGTTCATGAGAGCCCCCTGGGTTGCCACGTACGGTACAGAAGCTCATTTGACAGGATTAGGTTGCCACGTCCTTTTTTTTTTTTTTTTTGTAATTTTAGTTCTAGGTGGTACCAAAGAGTACAAGCATTTTGGGACAACCTCTTCAATCTGTTATGTGGGACCCTGTCCCTCACCTCGTTTTCGACCTCTACAAGGCTCCAGTGGATAAGATCTTTCTAGTTAGATGGCACAGCCATCCCATTACTGTACACTTGATATTTTGAGATATCACAAATCTCAACCATGCCAACTTGACCTAGTAACATTTTTTCGAGTGTGAGTGGGGAAGTTCGAATTCGAAACTTCACATTTATATATTTTTTTATTATTTCATAATTTATTTGTATTATTAAATAATGCGAGTGAAAATTGTGATTTTTATTTACAAAAGAGTAGGGGCAATTGAGATTTACTAGACAGGGGGTGAAGACAAAAAAAAAAAAAAGAAATCAAAGAATTCAGCCTTAGATTTCTTAGGCTTTAAGTGCATTGTTAAAGTTGTATATTTACTCTTTTTTCTTTAGGTTTTCTTAACCTAGATGTTGAAAATTGGAAAAGAATAATAATGATTCTTTTTATGAATATGAGTGCCTAATGAATCCAATTTAAAAACAGATAAGGAGTTCTTCATATAGTGACTAAGGTTGAGACCTTGAGAATTAGATATCTTGAATTTTAATTCCTCATCCCTTTTTCACTTCTTAAATCTTATCTCTTTCTTTCTAGAAAAAAGATTAAAAAAATTGAATTTAAAAATAAATAAATGACTACCTAAGCAAGCAAAGAGATGGTACACTATATATATATAATAAAAACATATAAGTATGCAGGGATAATATGGTGTAATTTTGTATGTATTATCAATCGGATAGGGTTATGCTGTCCATTTGCTTATATAAAACTTGGGCATACAGCTGTTTGCAAAGCCCAATGATAGTTCATATACGTTGATTTGAATATGACCTTTCCTATGACCAAAAAAAAAAAAAAAAAGAATAAGACCTTTTCTATGGTTTAGCTGTCAAAGAATTGCAAAGGTCTGTAGCAAAACTAGCTTTAGGGATAGTTTAGGTTTGCATTTAATTATTTATTTAAAAATAGAGCAACTTTAGATTAGTTAGCTAGCACTAGGACTACCAAAAAAAAAAAGAAAGAAAAAAAAAAGCAAACCATGGACGAAATTCTTAAATAAAAGTAGTAAATTGTATCCTATATATGGCAAGAATCATTTATATATATAGAGATATATATATTCCAAATATGACACTTACAAACAAAACAAATTTATAATTTAAAAGAAGAAGACATTTTTTGTGGCATTTCTGCAACTGAAAGAGGAATGCACAAACCAATTTAGTGAAAAATCCCAGCATAATTAAAGAAGCACTTCTAGCTCCAAACCTTACCAGACCAAGAAATGGTGGGAAGAATAATAGTCACTTCAGCTTTTGTCACCACTCTAAGTACAAGTAAGTTGGTCCATTAATTGTTGTGCCCACTAAAATTAGGCATGCAGGAATATATACCTTCTCAATCTTGAACTTGAGAATGTGAGCTCTAACCTCAAGTGAAACAAAATCACAAACAGTGTGATTTTTTTTGGTTTGTTTTTGTTAATTTTTTTTTCTTTTGGAAGATTTATAGTTCCTTTATGGGAAATAATAGTGAAGCCAGTAATATGTTTTGGAATATGATGTTAGCACTTCTCGGAAAATTTTAGGCACTCCTTCCGTTCTTTTGCATTAGATGAAGTTTAAGGAGTGTTTGAGATATTTTAAAAAGCGCTAATATCGTTTCCTTATATTTTTTGTTTATCTTTTGTCACTCTTATTAGAAGTTGCTATTACGAAAATATTAATAAAAAGTAAGTCAACTTAACTAAATCCATTCATCGGAGGGAGGGACGGGTTGGGTGATATGGAAGGAGAGAGTGTAAGCAAGAGGTCTCGGATTGGAGCCCTTCTGCTTACACAAAAAAAAAAAAAGAAAAAAAAAACTAAATCCATTCATTGCTCAAACAAGATAAGAAATTTTTTCTTGACTTTAAATCAAATCATCACCCTTACTATTTACTGCTAACAAAGAAACCTTAACTATGAATGAAGTTTCTCATTACAGCTACAATTAGTGGCAAAAAAATCCAATTGAAAAACCTAATATCATTATTAGTTTACATCAAAAAAAATTTTTTAAAGAAAATTATTCTTCAACACTAAGGGTAATGATTGGTTCTGGAGTGCACAATTAAGTTGCTCAGTGATAGGTCAAGGTGTACCATTGGGCACTTTTTAATTCTTTTCCTTTTAATTGACTCTTTGCATCTGAGACTCTAACCTCCAATATCTTTATCCCATAGGCTCTTTACAAATTACAAAAAAAAAAAAAAAAAAAATTATTTGAATAAGGCACCACTAATTTATATTATCCATCCATTAAGTATCTTTTAATTTGACCTCGTTAGCCTAGCCTTTTATCATTTGAAAGCTTATCTATTGCTTTCTCTAGAAGAACAATGGAGAAAGGAAAAGGTTATGGTATTATACTGAGACTGTGAAAAGTAACGAAAAAGAAATGTAAATATCGAATTATGTATTTTTTAAAACGAGATTTATATGATATTTCAATGAATGAATTACTCCCTCAGAGTAATTTTTATCAAATTTTCACTTCGAACTCTAGAAATTTGACTGTTATGCAAATTTACACCTTATTTTTGAACATTTGCTCAAGGCTTAAAACAATCATCCCATAGACAAACAAGGTTCTAAGATTTGGAATCCAAAAGTAGTATAACATAAAAGGGCTAAATTTTGCAAAAATTTATGATTCTTTTTTTTTTTACAAAAAAAAAAATTATGATTCATTAGCTGGAAGAAAGTTGAAGATTATTAAATATCAACAAACTATGTACACCAGTTACAGTGGACACTGGACAGTGGGACAGTGTATATAACAAGCTTTGAGGGAACTCCACCCATAATAAAGATAACAAAAAGAATAGTTTGTTAGCTGTCTTCTGCCCTTTTCATTTCATTTTTCTACTTAAGGGCCTTCACCTTTTGGGATTCAAGTGTCAAAAACTGGTAAATTTTCTTGAAACTACTCTTGAATTCTCATTAATGCTGTGTCCTTTGCCAGTTTCTTGGTTTCAAATCTTTATCTAGCTCTTGCTGATTGGTTACTGGCTGGTCTGGTAATTATCAGTCATATTCTTGAAACAGCTGCTTGTTTTTTTTTTCGTTATATTCTTAGCTCTGTTTTGATCTGAATCTATTCTGTTGCTTTCCACTTATATTTGTTTGATGAGGGACTTTTGTTTAGGTAGGAAATATTACTTTCATAGCTTTATTACTTTCATAGCTTGATTTACATGTTAAAGATCACTTTTTTAAATAGTTTCTTGCACGCTTCTGAGCTGTAATCTTTATTTGTTGCTTGGTTTAAGAAGAGTAAAGTGGGAAGTTTGGTTTCTTGATTTTTGGGAGGAATTGGTTGAGCTAGGAAGCTTTTAAGTTAAGGGGGTACTTTTCTCTATGTTTAGGTGGTTTTTGGATAGACAAATAAGGTTTTGGTTTGTTAATTGGTTTAGTTAGATAGTGAAAAGTGAAGGGTTAAAACAGAAAATGGTCTCAAGGTCATACTCAAACCTCTTGGAGCTCGCCTCCGGAGAGGCTCCGGCACCGTCTTTAGGAAGTATTAGCCGGAGGATTCCACGAATTATGACGGTAGCCGGTATCATGTCTGATCTGGATGATGATGCTTCAGACAGTGTGTGTTCTGACCCATCATCATCAGCTCAAAAGGATAGGATAATTATTGTGGCCAACCAGCTTCCCATAAGAGCTCAGAGAAAAAGTGATAGTAGTAAGGGATGGACTTTCAATTGGGATGATAATTCACTTCTTCTCCAGTTGAAGGATGGTTTGGGTGATGATGACCTTGAGGTCATATATGTGGGGTGTCTCAAGGAGGATATTCATCCGAATGAGCAAGATGAGGTCTCGCAGATACTCCTTGAGACATTTAAGTGTGTTCCGACTTTTATCCCACCCGATCTGTTTAGCAGGTACTATCATGGGTTCTGTAAACAGCAGCTGTGGCCGTTGTTCCACTATATGCTGCCCTTGTCACCAGATCTTGGTGGCAGGTTTAATCGCTCATTATGGCAGGCTTATGTTTCAGTTAATAAGATTTTTGCTGATAGGATAATGGAAGTGATTAATCCTGAAGATGATTTTGTATGGGTCCATGATTATCATTTGATGATTCTGCCTACCTTCCTGAGGAAGAGGTTCAATAGGGTGAAGCTCGGGTTTTTTCTACATAGTCCATTTCCTTCATCAGAGATATACAAGACCTTGCCCATAAGGGAAGAAATTTTGCGAGCTCTACTGAACTCAGATTTGATTGGGTTCCATACTTTTGACTATGCAAGGCATTTCCTCTCCTGTTGCAGTCGAATGCTAGGCCTATCTTATGAATCTAAAAGGGGTTACATAGGCCTTGAATATTACGGGCGGACTGTGAGTATCAAGATTCTTCCAGTTGGTATTCATATGGCGCAGCTTCAGTCAGTCTTGAGTTTAAGAGAGACGGAGGTAAAAGTTGCTGAGCTTATTAAGCAGTTTCAAGATAAGGGGAGGACAATGTTGCTTGGGGTTGATGACATGGACATATTTAAAGGCATCAGTTTGAAGTTATTGGCGATGGAACAACTGTTGCAGCAACATCCAGAGAAGCAAGGGAAGGTTGTTTTGGTGCAGATAGCCAATCCAGCAAGGGGGAAAGGGAAAGATGTGAAGGAAGTTCAGGAAGAAACTTACTCAACTGTTAAGAGAATTAATGAGGCATTTGGGCAGCCAGGATATGAACCAGTTATCTTGATCGACCAGCCACTGAAGTTCTATGAAAGGGTTGCTTATTATGTAGTTGCTGAGTGTTGTTTGGTCACAGCAGTTAGGGATGGAATGAATCTCATTCCGTATGAATACATAATTAGCCGACAAGGAAATGAAAAACTAGATGAAGTTTTAGGATTGAAACCTTCCAGTCCAAAAAAGAGCATGTTAGTTGTCTCAGAGTTCATAGGGTGCTCGCCATCCCTGAGTGGAGCAATCAGAGTTAACCCTTGGAACATTGATGCAGTTGCTGAAGCTATGGACTCTGCTCTTGTTATGGCTGAACCAGAAAAACGGCTGAGGCATGAGAAACACTACAAGTATGTAAGCACACATGATGTAGGCTATTGGGCTCGTAGTTTTCTGCAGGATTTGGGTAGAACATGTAAGGATCATGTAAGGCGGAGATGCTGGGGTATTGGATTTGGCTTAAGTTTTAGGGTGGTGGCGCTGGATCCAAATTTCAGGAAGTTGTTAATGGAGCATATAGTTTCAGCTTACAAAAGGACAACAATTCGGGCCATCCTTCTGGATTATGATGGCACTTTGATGCCTCAGAATTCAATTGATAAGAAGCCTAGCTCTAAAACGATTGAAATCCTGAATACGTTGTGCAGAGATAAGAACAACACGGTTTTCATTGTCAGTGCTAGAAGTCGAAACAAGCTAGAAGAATGGTTTTCATCTTGTCAAAAGCTTGGACTTGCAGCAGAACATGGCCATTTCCTGAGGTATGTATTGATGATTGTTTTAAGTACAATTCCACTTCACATTGACATTGGTCAGATAAATAATTTATTTGTTGAACCTTGTGATTTGTTTTTCCATTTTAAGGATTAGGAGAGATGAGGAGTGGGAAACTTGCGTACCAACAGTGGAATGTGGGTGGAAACAGATTGCAGAGCCTGTTATGAAACTTTACACAGAAACAACTGATGGATCAGTAATTGAAATCAAGGAGACTGCGATGGTATGGTGTTATGAAGATGCAGATCCAGATTTTGGATCCTGTCAAGCAAAAGAACTTCTTGATCATCTTGAAAGTGTCCTTTCCAATGAGCCTGTTACGGTCAAGAGTGGTCAGAACATTGTTGAAGTTAAGCCACAGGTACATATAGTTTCGTCTGTTGTTTCTACTGGATAGCTCTTATTTCTTCAATGAAAATGATTCTATTGTGCAACTCTTATGTCTTCAATGCAAATTTATATTTACTGGTCTATGTTAAATGGCTTTGTAGCATTACCAGTTGTTAATGTTGTTGGTTGAATTCATTTGGAAATCGAGAAGAACAAACATTTTTTAGCCTAATTTCCTAAGGTTTTATACAGATTAGCAACTGCAAATCAATTACCTCTTCATGATTCATGAGATAGCAAGAACAACTATGCTTTTATATTTATTTCCTGCACTTTTCAACTAAAATTATGTCTCCATCTTCTTCCTGGATTAGAGTCATTTCTGTCATCGCATCTTAACCTCAAAGAACTTAACAGATCCAAGCTAGCAAGTATTGCCATTTTCACTTGGGACAGACGAAAAGTAGGTTCTCTTTTTCTCGAGACATATAAGTGCAACATGCCATTGCATTATCATGTATTCTATGGGTATTGAGTTATCATTTTTTTGCTAGTGGATGCGCGGTTTTTCTTTCCTTCTAAGGACAAGGAAAAGAAACTGAATATTTGTCATCAACCAACAGAACAATAGTCCAAGGACTGTCATCCTATGTTAAGCTTTGCTGGATATTCTTTCCAAATTACTCGTCGGCAAAAAATTCTATGCGTTCTGATTTTTGAGGAGATTAAACATTGTCAAGCTTTCTTGTTTAATGGAGTTTCCTGCATGCTTGTTTGCAGGGCGTGAGCAAGGGTCTTGTCGCCAAACGCCTACTCTCCTCCATGCAAGAGAGAGGAATATCTCCAGATTTCGTTCTGTGTATTGGAGACGACAGATCTGATGAAGACATGTTTGAAGTCATCACGAACTCTGTGGCAGGAACATCTATAGCTCCAACTGCAGAAGTCTTTGCATGTACTGTTGGTCGAAAACCCAGCAAGGCAAAATATTATCTTGATGATACGGCTGAAATTGTAAGATTGATGCAGGGCTTGGCCTCAGTTGCAGAGCAGATGGTGCCGCTTTAGAACCCTACGGGCTTTAAAGGGCAACACATGATGCAATCTGTCATGGAGGCTCAATTGCTCAATCGTGCTTGTTTCGTTTGTAGGAGTACTTTTTATGTTTTCCACTAGCACCTGTAAATTAAGAATAGACTAAGAGAAGCTGCACAACGGTGCTTTTTTGTTTTTCCCTTGTTCTTAGTTTTTTCCTCAGCTAGTGCTTGATCATCATCTGAGAAAGTTGTACATATGAAATGGAAAACGTGCACTGATTTATTTTGTTTGTTTTTAGACTTTCATTGAGGAGTGCTACTTTTCTTGTTTCCAGCGGTGGTCATATTTGCCTTTGTGCTATTTGCTCAAAATGAGGATCAATGACAGCTATTGGAGCTAAATGCAATGTCTCAAACAACAATGGAAGAAACAAAATTTTCTTTCTGGTGCTTTTTCATTGCCTTGAGAGCTTTCTTTACCCTTTCATTTGTGTACCTCTTGTAGTAGATATGATCTCTTGCGTATTGATATGGTTTCTGGGAGGCTGCAGATGAAATCTCTCAGATGGGGTAAACATTAGACAATATTGGATAGAGGTTGAAGACGGGCGAAATCTATGCTACTTGATGACATATTTTAAACCGAGCATGTTTAGAATTTTAATAATTTTAGAAATTGATTTGTTATTTGGTAACTATATTGGATTTGGTGTTACACTTGGTTTAGGAAATAGAGTTGAGTCATGTTTTGGTATTATAATTGTTGGGCTTTGAGAGAGCCAAACTTAGGGAGAATTTAACCATGAGTTAGAATGGAAACCACAACCATGGGTTTGACACCACATTCAACCCAAAACCTTAAGGCATTGGATCTATGGATCATTCCCACTTATATGTTCCTTATTCTACTCATCTCTTTTCGATGTGGGACATTGATTCACACTTGATATCCCAACAATCTCCCCCTCAATTGTGAATCTCTTCCACATCGGACTTCTCTCCCTAACCCATCCACTCTATCAAGCCCACTTCAATTTGGAGTGTACGATTCTTGCTCAAGAGCCCACATGCTTTTGCCTCACTGCTAGAGCTGTTAAACGAGCCGAGTCGAGCTCGAGCATAGGACAATCGAGCTCGACTCGAACCCCTAATCGAGCTAGCTCGAGCTCGCTCGATTAGTCATTCGAGCTCTACAAGGTGCTCGAACTCGACTCGATGTGTTCATAGAAAACTCGAGCTCAGGCTCGAGCTCGAGTTTTGAAATCGAGCCGCCGAGCTCGAAGCTCGAACTCGAGCTCGCGAAAAACTCGAGTCGAGCTTTTCGAGCTTGAGCTCGAGCTCGAAGCTCGAGCTCGTTTACGGGAGAGCCCAGATCACAAGAAGATACACTTTCTCTGATTTATCATTTGAAGCCAAATGACAATACAAGCCATGCCAAATGACAATACTCGTATTTCCCTGATTCAATTCAACAAGCCATGCCAAATGACAATACAAGGCAGAGTCTAAAGTTAAAACTACAGCAAAAACCATCAAATGGAGAAACAAAATGTCCAAAGGGGATTACAATGTCCAAACCACATCAAATTACAAGAAGTTAAAACTGCAGCAAGAAGTTAAAACTACACCAAATGACAATACAAGAAGTTAAAACTTCAGCAAACCAGGTCAGATTACCACGTCCACACCAAAATGTCCACATTACAACATGAAAAATTATATAAACAGCCACATTACGATATCAACAGCCACCAGTAATCCAAACCAGATCAGATTACCACATGTCCACACCAAAATATCCAAATCAGATCAGATTACAACATGTCCAACCCAAAATGTCCAAACCAATCAGATTATAACATGAAAAATTACATAAACAGCCACCAAGCAACATCAACTGTCCAAACCAGATCAGATTACAACATAAAAAATTACATAAACTGTCCCCAAGCAACATCAACGGACAACAGCCACCAAATTAGTCATTGAATGATTCAGGAAGTTCAACTTCTTCATATGTGATTGATTCGGCCACATCAAGTGATTCCTACAGAATAAAAGTATGAAAGTTAAAAAAGTCATCAAAATTAGAAATAAGGCAACTGTAACAACAACAAAAACATCCAATCAATTACTTACACGAGACTTATTCTTTAGGCCATGGAGACTGCGGATCCAATCATTGCCGCAAAGCAACATTTGCACCGTCTCAACCGACATAGAAGCTCTTCGATCATCAATTACTCTCCCTCCAGCACTGAAGGTAGATTCTGAAGCCACAGTGGTAACAGGAACGGAGAGTATATCGGCAGCCATCCTCGACAAGATGGGAAATCTCAATCTTTCTCCTTTCCACCAACCCAAAACATCCAGATTTGCCTTTGCATCACAAGCATACCTACTTTCCTCTAAATAAACATCTAAATCTGATTTTTCTGGTGGAGCCCTATCAATTTCACTCACATGCATGTGAAACTTTTCTTTGCCAGTTAAAACGGTGGGTGCAGTCATTTTCTGTTTCTTACTAGAAGAAGTAGAACCTTCATTTTGTCTCTTTTTTACAACCTGCCTTTGTTGTTCAGAATGGGAAACAACATGACAATCAACATATTCATTGTAAAGCTCATAAAGAATGTCTCTAATCTCAGCCATGAATCTAGGAGCTGCATCCTCACCATAAATCACCGGAAAAGCATGATTAATAAGGAACATTTTGTATCTCGGATCCAAAATTGCACCCAAAGATAGCAGCACATTACTTTCCCCCCAATACTTATCAAATTTAGCAGACATACTTCCAGCCATAGCCCGAATATGGTCAAAAGGATCAAGAGCTTTTTCATTTAAAAGCTCTTTAATCCTATAGAGCTCCACAAGAAAAATGTTAGATGTTGGATACTCAGACCCGGAAATCATATCAATGATTTCATGAAATATTCCTAGAAATTTGCACACTTCTTCCACTTTCATCCACTCAAAATCAGTAGGAACATAGTGAAATCCAGGGTCTATGTCTGCATATCTTGGAAAGACATCCTTGAACTCTAAACCTGAAGCTAACATCAAATAAGTGCTGTTCCACCTTGTTGGACAGTCCAAAATTAGTTTTCTAGAGGGCAACTGAAGCTGTTTTTTAATTTTGGCAAATTCAATAAGCCTAGATTCTGAATTGTTCAAGTATTTTATCCCTTCTCTAACAACATCAATCACACCACCAAGTTGACCAAGACCATCTTGCACTAAGAGATTAAGTATATGTGCACAACATCTAACATGAAAAATTTTTCCTCCAATACTTAATCTTTTTCTTAGAGAAAAATCCTCTCTAAGTCTCCTAATGCACACATCATTGTATGAAGCATTATCAACAGTTATGCTAGAAACCTTATTCTCAATCCCCCAATCAATGAAGCACTTACTTAGAGCATCAGCTATAATAACTCCAGTATGAGGAGGAGGAACATTGCAAAAATTCAATACACGCTTTTGAAGCACCCAATCAGAATCAATAAAATGACCAGTCACAACCATATATTGAATTTTTTGACCAGATTTCCACAAATCAGTTGTAATACTAATCCTACCAGGACCTTTCAACAATGATTTCAGCTTCCTTTTTTCAATTGTATAAGTACTCATACAATCTTCCTTAACAGTCTGCCGATTAATCTTTTTATAAAACGGAGAAACTGCTTTCATGAATTTGTTGAAAACTACATGCTCCATCATAGAAAATGGGTACTCATGTGCAAGAATCATGTGTGACGCAAGCTCTCTTACCTTGGCATGATCATACGAGAAATTTGTGATGGAAGTGATACCATCACTTCCACCTTCGGTGAATGAAAGCACTTGTTGCTTTTGTTTGCTTTGCTCCCCAATGGCCATCTTTCTTTGGAGGCAAGAAGTCAGGTGTCTCTTGTGCTGAGATGTGGCTCCGGTTGTACTCTTGGTGAAAAGCTCCTTGCAATGGTTGCACTTCACTTTGACCGTCCCATTATCTAGCACTACTTCAGTCATCTCATCCCATATGCTGGATTTCTTCTTCCTTTGCTTTTTCTCAAAAGGACCAGCTCCTCCATCTCCATCTACTTGCTGTCCTCCTTCATTGCCATCATCTTCTATTATTTCTATTTCTTCTTCACTCATTTCATCAGCTCTTTCTTCGTTGTAATTCAATTGTTCCACGTCTTCATTAGTTTGCTCCATCGCAGGACTTGATGATGAACCTTGAAATGAGTTGTACATTCCTTAATCAAAAACATTTAATAACCAATACAGATTCTGATTAGTTAAAACAGAATTTAGAATAAGATTTCTAAGAAATAAGGTCCAAAAGTAATAAAACAGATTTCAAAAAATAATGCCCACTTCAAGCTAATTTTAACATTTCTTTAACTTGTTCCTATCTCAATTCTCAAGCTTACATTCAGATTAATGAAATAACAGAGAAAAGCTCTTAAAAACTCTTAAAATGGCAATCCAAACAAGGGACAGTGATGAATTCCAGGGAAATACTGAATCCATAGTTCCAATTAGTTTGTGCATGGGGACAGTAATGAAAGGACAGTATAGTGGCTTTTCCAATAAATTAAATACAAATAGTGTCATCTGAAGATGGTACACAATTCACATGCACTCCAGTGGTCTGACTATAGTCTATAGCCAACCATCTCGAATGAAACTCAACCAGATCATCAGAAATAGAAAGCAAAGCAGTTTTTTACTAAACTAAGGAAACAGGAAAAACAAAAGCTGAGCATGGGCAATGAAAGATAATCTGCCTGATTTATTTTCAGAGAGACAAATATTTGCCATAATTCATTTTTCAAATTGAAATGGGAAGTCAGTCTACTTCTTTTGATTGGAAAGCATAGTGAGTAAAATTGCACCTTATTAGGCTCTATATCCAAATTTCAAAGTCCACTTGTCAAATGATCTTTTGAATATTACATTGCAGCAATTAGATACATTTCAAACTACAGAAACCTGTTTTGTATTGAAACAACTAGTTACCACTAATTACTTGGACAAAAAAGTTTTACGCAATCTTGGTGTGCCTTTTTTGGTCAAACCACAGAAATTGGTTATTGGACAAAGAGGTAGCAAAACAAGTGCATTAATTGGAGCAAATTGTTCAAAATGAAAGTGTTTAATAGAATTTATCACGAGAGAATAGTTTAGTGTTTTGATGAACTTTATAATCATTAAGATCTAAGACAAAAGGGTAGACCAAAAGCTTAAATGCATCACCATCCAAAAACAAAGGTATTGTAACACAACTTCTTCTAAGGGTGAACCTGAAAATTTTCAAATTCTCTGCCTAAAGTGCAACTGATCCAAATATAGGGGAGAACAAGAAACTTATTTCAAAAAAAAAAAAAAAGAAACTTATTTCCCAATGTATGCCAAACTACAGTACATGCCAATTACATAATAATAGGTTTTGTCTTTCCATTGTGCAACATGTGGAGGGTTTTGGAATTAGTCTAACAAACACCCTTTGGACCTCAATGGATGAGTTTCATGCCATGTCATGTATACGTGTATGTAGAATACAACATCTCACTATGAATTATCTGACAATACCTGTTGTTATCTGGCTGCAACTGCTTAATCTTTGTTTTCTTACAGGCTATATGCAGTGACACTGCTTAAATTTACGTTTAAATCCAAGTGGCACAAATGATCATGCCTAATTATAGACTCCAGAGCTTTAAATGTTTAACTGAAGACTTAATCTGACCCCATCACACCACTGAGTCCCTTACATCTATATTTCAACTTCACTACACCAAAATTTGACTCAGGAAGCCACACAACTCCAAATCAATATTCTCACCTGTACTCTGGGCAAGCAGAATAACAAAATCCAATAAGTGAAGAAGTGTAATATTGAACACTTTTGAGGAAGGAGATATGGTGGACAACAAAGTTGAACCAAAAAGGAACCGCCAAGAGAACTCAGCAATGTTCGATAAAGAGACTAACACTTCTTTAAATTTCTAATACAGATGAATTTTTTTTCAGAAAACAGAGCATTGGTGATGTACAGAGAAACATGAGTTACATCATTCAGCAAAAGTCAGCAATGGAACACAAAACATTCCACCTCAAACACGCATTTTACCCCCTAAGATATCAACATTAAGTGTAAGTATGCAGTGAAAAACAAAGAAAGAATCGGGTCACTACTTACCAGAATGGATGGAATCAGGGTATGGTAGAGGCCCCTGGCTCTACCGAGGTGGCTCCGTGTGGTTGCTCCGTATGGTGAGTCAGTGACGGTGGCAAGAATCAGGTGAGTTACTGGCCAAGGAAGGAATTCAGTCGCTTGATTCAGTGGGCTGCTTTTGTCAGGAGGGTGCGGTTGCGGCTGCAGGTGTGGAACGGGAAAACGAAATAGAGGAAATGGGGTGCGGCTACAGAATGGAGGATGGAGGCTGCGGGGTGGGGTGAGAATGGAGGCTGCGGTCAGTGCGGTGAGAATGGAGGATGGCACTTGGCGGTGAGAACTGAGAAGGGAGGCTGCGGGGAAGAGGGGTGAGAATGGAGGCTGGCGGTGAGAATGCAGAAAGGGGAAAAGAAAAAATTAGGAGAATGGAGACTGGCGGTGAGAATGGAGGCTGCGGGGTGGGGTGAGAATGGAGGCTGCGGTCAGTGCGGTGAGAATGGAGGATGGCGCTTGGCGGTGAGAAGGGAGGCTGCGAGGAATGGGGTGCGGCTGCGGGTGCGGGGCGACGGCTCTGGCCTGTGGGATGGGAAAATGAAATAGAGGAAATGAGGAATTAGGGCTACAGGCTACAGCAGACGGGAGATGACTTAGTGTACGGTGTTACCACATACACGCTGAAATGACGAAAATGCCCCTATCGTTCGAGCCTACCGAGCCTATACGAGCCGAGCAGGATCGGCTCGTTAAATAAACGAGTACTCATTAGAGCTCGAGCTCGGCTCGTTTCTCTCTGTTAACGAGCCGAGCCGAGCCCTTATCGAGCCGGGTCGAGCTCGGCTCGCGAGCTGCCCGGTTCGATTAACAGCTCTACTCACTGCAGGTCTGCATGATTTTTTTTTTTCCCGCTCTTATCCAAGCCACGCCTTACCACTCCCACTGGCTTTTTACTCTGGAGTCACTGCCCAGCCGAACCATCGGCTCTGATACCACTTGTTGGGCTTTGAGAGTGCCAAATTCGGGGAGAATTTAACCATGAGTTAGAATGGGAACCACAACCATGGATTTGACACCACATTCAACCCAAAACGTTAAGTCATTGGATCTATGGATCATTCCCACTTATATGCTCCTCATACTACTCATCTCTTTCCGATGTGGGACATTGATTCACACTTGATATCCCAACAATAATTAGAATAGGATTTGTGGTTATGTTTCTCTATTTAAGGACCTGGAGTTCTAAGTTTGTAGTTGCGAAAAATTAGTAGATTGAAGTAGAATATTTTGTTTCCTCCCGACGCCGTCCCTTTCTTATTGTTTATTATTTATAAGATTTTAATGTTATTTCTTTGTAAGATTTTAATGTTACTTCTGTTGTGTGATTTTTTGTACTAATACTGCTTCGTTTGAAAATCCATGTAGGGATTTCTTCTATACTGTTTGATTTGTTCTTTTGGTCTTTGCTACTTTTTATTTATGGTATAACACCATTTTGCATTATAAATCATAAAAAGTTCGTGTATTTTTTCTATTGGTAATAAAAGTTTGTTTATCGTGGAATGCAAGAAATCTTGCCATTTGCTGCCTCTGTTAAAATCCAGGGCATTTTTTTTTTTTTTTTGAAAATGCTTCTGAAAATCTGTCAAAGTTGTTCTTTGCACTATAATACAATAATGGTATTTCGTGCCTCATTATACTGACTTTTGTGAATAGAAAATGAAGTTTTTTTTTTAATTTTATTTCCATACTTCAATATTATCAAACTTGCCCTTACTAAATTCATTTAATGCAGTATAGTATGAAAAAATGATAATAGACATGGTAAAAATTTCAATGATCTCCAAATTGGAGATTGGTTGGAAGGTCTCATAGTTCCTTTTTATTCATTTATTATTATTATTTTTTTTTCTTGGAACGAGTTTGATCAAAAGGTAATATTAATACACAGATGATTGCTAAGCAAGATCAAAAGTTCCAAATATTAGCAATTTCATGGGTAACAACATATTTGTATGTATTGTGATTTTTATTTTCATATAAAAAGAATAATTTCCAAAGAAAATATTTTATAAGTAAAATTATTCTTGAGACGCAGATGACCATAAAACTTCACATACAAAATAAAGATGGTAGCAAATAGTGCATAGATAAATATGAATGCTAGTTCATCAGCTAAATTGCTTCTTCAATATCTTGAGAATCAAAAGAGCCATATTAAAATTCTTCCCATACTTCATTCATTGTAAGTATCAATTAGCTGAAAAACCTAAGCAAAACAGGTACATATATAATATGGATTAATCTTCTGAACAAGGAAAAATAATTAAGGAAAAATCGTTCATGTGACGGCCCCACCTCCCCCTGGGCGTACCCTAGGGTTTAGCGGACCGCCTGTCCAGCTCTCGTCAGGACTCACTCACTCATAGTTCAAGAAAAAAAATAACGCACATCCATAGAAAATAAACAACACAGCCACTTCAACTTAATATATACATTGATACTCAAAATCAGATACAAAACTTCTACACACCAAAATACTTCAAAATTTTTACAATTCGAGTACAATCAACCCTAGTCGGGTACTAGCGTGAGTACAATATCAAAAATCAAAATAACTAGACTACGCTAGTCGGTATACGTCTCACGCCTCGCTCGTACCCCCTGTAAGGAAAACAAATGACGTGGAATGAGCTAAAAGCCCAGTGAGATTCCAAATAGCAAGTTAACCCTTATTTAAAAATGCAAGTATCGCGTAGCAAAGTAATGAGCATGAATAGTTCATAAAAGTGAGCAATAATACTTCAAGTAGCAAATCTCAAAGTGAGCGAGTGTAAAAGTTTTTCAAAAGAAACAATAATCCAATAAACAATAATCACTCCAAAGTATAAGGATACGGATGGCTCTCAGGAGCCAAATTCCCATTGCATCACCAGAGTTTGATCAAGTAATAGTTGACATTCCGTCAACCTTCAAGTAAGTAACCAATCCAGTAGAGCACCACTTACACTACTCTCCGTCCACCATTCACACCCCCTACTGGGCCTAAAATCCTCAATAAATATTGGTGGTAATACTCGAGTATGCCGATTAGGCGAGGAGATAACACTACACTCGACATCACTAACTACCCATGGTTCGTTATCTAATCGACCAAACCCTTGCCGGCTCGACTCGATTAACTAGCCAGTGGGGTTTGGGGTCCCCAAAAAAGTCGATGAGGTAACACTCCAATCGACTGAATTAAAATAAAAGTATGGAGACGGGAATGAGAGGCACCTCCCACTCGGATAGAGTATGGTACATACTGCCGCTCCACACTTACAAATCAATTACAAGTATATCAAGTTAATTGCAACAATAAACAAGTAGATATCATATTAAGGCAAGTGCGATAAAGTACACCCTTGTCCGATCAACAAATTTCGTATCATGTATTTTCATGGATCAAGTATTAAAACAAGTGTCCAGTTCAACCAGATATTTGGAAGCACTCACCAAAAGATGCGGTACCTTTACAAGTTACGTTCGGGTATTACTCCGTGTGTGTGGAGTTCAAATCTGCGATAAAACATTGTTTAAGAGCTTTTGAAAGTAATTAAGGTTCGAAACTTAAACGTTTCGTTTAACAAGAATCACATAATTGAAACTTATTTGTAGAATATTTGTAAACTCATGCTCGCTCTTAAAATTTTCAAACTTGGAAACAACTATACTTTGAAATACCATTTGGGTCGACGAAATGGCGAAAAAGTATTTCTATTAGTCATAAATTTCATTTTTTTCAAGGGTACAAGGTCGGCCAAGTTCTAACTTATATATCTCGATAAAAGAAGGTGCAATATCTTAGATGGTTCAAGTGGCATTCGCTCTCAAACCTTACTCAAGTCACAAGCATATTTACCTAGTTTTCGAGCGTAAATTTGGGCAGCACGCCCTTTGTATTTACCTATTTTCCAGCCATTTATGGCTTCATTCTTTTCCTCAATCAACCCAAAGTTACACACAACATAATCTCATTTCATTAGCCGTCCAAATAGGCTCAAGGTCATACAAGTACGAAATCAAGCTAAGAACATGTGCGGAAATGAAGTTTAAGTTAGGAAACAAAAGGCAGATTTGACGTTGTTTTGCGTAACGGACACAACCGGAGCTACGCTTATCGGATTAGGGTGAAACTTATACCATTTCGAAGCTAAGACAGAGAGCTACAACTTTGATGAAGAGAGCTACAACTTTGATGAAGACCACTCGGTCCAGTTCGTAGTGTAGCTAGGTCAAAATTTCAAATTATAGAACCTGAATCTCACACTCGGGCTACTTAACCGTACTATACGTAAATGACAATAACTCAAGCTACCAAAGTCCAATAAAGGTGATTCCAAGGATGTTGGAAAGTTAAGACATAGCACTACAACTTTCATGTTTTGGACAAATGCTAAATCAGTACGGATCATGGTGAACAGACACGGTTAGTGTTGCGAAATATCAAAATTGTCCATTGGACTAAACCTATGAGAGTCAGGGGTATTTTTGTCTTTTCACAGGATACATTGCTCCGATTGAGTTGAAATTTTGTAGGAAACTATAAAATATCATTCTCTACAACTTTCATGTTTTATATTAAGCCTAATTCGGCCTCTAACATACTTAAATGGAACCGGGCAGAACTGAAGCTACAATTTCCAGAAATCTGAAATTTTGCTACATCAGGCTATAATTCACATTTTTACCTTAAAACCACCACTACTTTCTCCTTTACAAGATTATATACCATATAGATACATCATACAACACCTAACCCACAAGAAACCCTAACTCAAAAGTCATCCATCTAATCATCAAAATCACTTGGAACAAGCATCACAAGCACAATACTAACATTAATACCCAACTTAATCATGATTAATGGAGAAAGAAAGGTTGATCAGCCATTATACCTCAAGACAAGAGCTTGCAAGAATGATCCTCCACCTTTCCTTGAAATTTTTTGTTCCTTAAGCTTCCCAAGCTTCCAAGCTAGTGATTGATCGGCTTAGTTTTTCTTGTTTGCACTAAAAAGGTTAGATTCAAGGTTGAAGATGGAAAACTCTCTTCACTCTTCTCCCTCTCCTTACTCTCAGCTGACCAGAAAAAAAATGAGGAAGAATGAGCTCAAATGGAAGATAAGAAGGCAAGACAAAAGGTTGGTCAAGGAACCATAGGTGGTTGACACTTGTCATCACCAAAACCAACTAAAATTTTGTTTTCTTTTCCTTGCATTTTGGCCACATATTTCGGTTATATGGCTGAGGATGAGGGGGATATTTTGCAAAAATATCAAGAGTATGTGGTGGTAGGGAAGTGGTGGTCAAGTGGTGTGTTCAATCGGTAGTGATCGATATCCGTCGGTTCGAGCCGATTTTCCTTAAATCGCATATACTAGGGTTTTTATCTTATAATCACTAACTTATTATTATCACTTCTAATCATATAATATTTTCTCATCCAAAAGTCACTCTTACCTACCAAATTTGATCCTCACTCCGTACCAAATAATCACACTACGAAAAAAACGTGAAAACCCTAATTCGCGCTAATTTGAAAACGAAAAGAGAAAACCCTTACTTCTATATTCATTTGCACTTATTGTGGAGTGATTGGGTAGTAGGGCTAGTATAAAAGAATAATTTCCAAATAAAAGGGAATTTTTTAAAGAAAAATATAAGGAATTTGCAAGTCCTCACAGTTCAAAACGTTCCTCACATTTTGTAAAATGACTTTTCTTGTCCCTCATTTTTAAAAGTGTTTACGTCCCTTACAAATTCATTTTAATCAAATTTGGTCCCTACCTAGGTTTCCGACTAGTTTTTTGTCGGAATCCATCACGTGCCTTGCACGTGATTATTTTTTAAGGGCAAATTTGTCCAATTAATTTTACATAATTCTATCCAAAGTCCCTCATATTTTACAAAATGAATTTTTTTGTCCCTCACATTTCACAAAATGAATTTTTTCATCATTCACATTTTACAAAATGAATTTTTTTATCCCTCATTAATCATGTATATGAATAGTTTTTTCTAAATCCATGTATGTATCTATTTAATTTCACTTGAATAATACGAATAGCATATGTACAACTACTTAGTCTATTTAGATGAAATCAAATAATTTGAACATTGTCGAGTGTTTATATCAAATTAGATTTGGACAAAAAAATCAAAGGAAAAGTATGACAAAAAGAAGTAAGTAATTGGCACTTTCAAATTTTAGGACAATCACAAGGCAAATAATTCAATTGTTGGTCTTCAAAGGTTGCGAGTAGAAACTTCAGATTTAAACCGCAATTCGATAGCATGACTATATAATTCGAGTTAGAACCCATTAATTAAATACCCTTAGTAGACAACTCAATAAATGAATTATTACTAAAAGAGAAAAGCCCACAAATTTTGAACAAATTCACATGGTGAAATCAAATAGATATATACATGGGTTTAAAATAAAATTATTAGTTTTAAACCCATGTATATATCTATTAAATAGCATGTGTACAATTACAATTAATCTATTTAGGTAAAATCAAATAGAAATATATTACATACTATTCGTATTATTCAAATGAAATCAAATATATACATACGTGGATTAAAAAAATTATTCATACACATGGTCAATGAGGGATAACAAATTTATTTTATGAAATGTGAGGGATGAAAAAATTCATTTTGTGAAATGTGAAGGACTATGGATTGAATCATGTAAAATTTGATTTGATAATTTTGCCCCTAAAAAATAATCACGTGCAAGGCACGTGATGGATTCTGACTAAAAACTAGTCGGAAATCTAGGTAGGAACCGAATTTGATCAATGTAAATTTGTAAGGAATGTAATATTACACTTTTAAAAGTAAGGGATGAAAACCATTATTTTGTAAAATATGAGTGATGTTTAAGAGATTTTCCCAATAATTAACTGCTAAAATTGCTGTTATATAATGGACTGGGCCCAGCTTCATCACACTTCAAGCTGAGTAAAATCAGAAAACCGGAAGCATTTTCTCCTTCGGCTCAGTCTCACCTAAATGTCAATCCCAGTAGAATTGGGCTAAACTACCAGCGTCCATCCTGTTTAGCCCAGTTATAGAATCCTTTAATTTGACAAATCTAATGCTTACACAAGGGTTATAACTGCTAGGGCATAAACGATAGTGTTCAAATTTATTTGTTTATTTTAATGAGTTTAAGATTTGAGTTGATTTCAAATAAATATTTATTGAATTGAGCTCGAGCAACTTGAATTTGTCTGTATGTGTGTGTGTGTCTATAAATATATATATATATATATATATATATAATCTTTTTTGTGTAACTGAAAGATCTTAAATCTAGGATCTCTCAATTATACTTCCTTCTCTCGTACCACCCAAATCGAACTCAAATGTTTAGGGAACAAAAAATGAATCAAAGTCAAACAAATTCTTATCAAATCGAACTTGATTCAAATATTGAGTAATTTAGTTAGTCTTTCAAACTTGTAATGATTCTTTATCCATCATTGTCTAAGACCATGTTCGCTCATTCTTCCAAAAAATTAAAAAGACAGTTGAACTTTTTGGTAGCCAATAATGAAATTAAATGCACTTGAAAACATACCCCTAGTGTTGAAGAATTCAATTTTGACCTTTTCCACTTTTTAATTGTTGGGCAATTCGTAAACGAATCATATTTGGAATGCTTTACAATGAAATCAAAGTATAACCACAAGCTACGGGAACATCAGTTACATCACCATAACATCAGGAGTTCACGGACTCATAACTATTATTGTCTGTGTTTACAAATTTCAGCATTTGTCTTTCAGAAGTTAAAATAAGCTAATTTCTTTGAACTCACAACATGTTGAGCCACTGCCATATCGAATAAAATTTTTTTCTATCCTTTACTGATTAAAGGGAAAAAAAGGGTTTAGAATGATGTTAATTGTAATCGTTACTCTATTCTAAGTTCGGGATCTGTAACAAAACAGTTTTTTGCTATTCATAATGAATCTTACAAATTGTCTATCAATATATAATTTGAGAATGCCTCCGCGTGAATGGTCCAGCGGTAGCACCTCCCACTGGTGACCACTTGGTCCCAAAAACGAGTTTCTGCTCTGCTGGATTCCTCCGCGCACTTATCGTGCTTGGGTCGGGTTGGGGCGCCGGACCCGGGCCGCAGGGGATTAGTCGGGCCCCGTAAGGAAATATTAATCACGATGTATATACACGTGTATGCCTTCGCGCATGAGTATTACTTTTAAAAGAAAATTTAGCGAAAAAGGAATGCGATTTAAGAAGCAGAGAGAGGACCGAGAAATTATAACCCAAAAATTTTAAATTTTGAAATGTCAATTTTAATTTCTAAATCAAGACTTCTTCGACTCGTGACTAGTCAAAGGTTAGATATTATTTTGTACTAATGGGCCTATTGACTTGCTCTCGGTGACACTATCGGGTTTGCCTTTAGCCTATGCCAAAGGCTTCCTTAGAGCACCAGAAAATTTTGGTCGAGCCGAGCTGGCTTTGTCCTTTTTCTTTTGAGATGTGATCTAGTCACTCGAATTAGTCCTCCCGTGATGCAACAGTTACGGATTAAAATGGCATATTGATTTAATTGACTTGTGAAGAGCTCTAATTTGAATGATATTGCAAATTTAACAATTAAAAACAGGACCAAAGTTTGAAAGTTTTTTTAACACAGCAGATGTGAAATTTTTGTTTAAATAAAGAGAAATGATTTGAATATGAAGATGATTAAATAAATATGACCAGCATAAATAAGAGTCAACTATGACTGTTCTTGCTATTGTAAGGGCATAAATGATTGTTTTGACTGGTTTTACACGTTTGAAAATTTGTTTCATGACAGGTTAAGTACACTAGCAGGTTAATTTTTTTTATTTTTATTTTTGGAGCAGCAGTTAGTTATAGTATTGGTTCACTAGAATGATTATTTTTTTTTCCCAGAAAATTAAACTATAATGACTACAATTAGTATAATTACCCAAACATTAGAAAATAAGCTGATTAAACAAAAAAATATGCAAAATAAATTCTGATAATGATTATCTTAGTAAACAAAATAAAATACTACACTTTAAGTAAATACCTTCAACTATATAGACTTCATGTACAAAAAAAAAAAAAACTTATTTTTACTGTAACTCAGCTATTCATATTTGGCAAAAAATTGATTAGACCTGGTCTACTATGCCCAGTGGCCCAAATTTTGACACGAACCACTAGATCTGTGGATGAGGCCATAAACTAGGTCTACCAAATCATTGCTTTTGCTAACATAATCACTCATAACAACGTTAAGTAACCACGGGGTCAACCCTTTTGGTCATGAGAGGGCTGTTAGAATTTTCTTCACTATTAAGTTTAGGGCTCGAATTCTATGCCTATAGTTGGGGGTAGGAAGTGTGGGGAGGGGTGGGAGTAAAAAAAAAAAAAAAAAATCACCTACGTATTATAACTACCAAATTACTATAACCTAAAAAATTATATAAATTTTATTTGTGTAAAAAACAAAACTTATATAAACTTAATTCATTTTTATTATTTCTAGAGTGCACAAACATTAAGTGTATCCTTAACACTAGTATATATATAAATTATGAGCAACTTTTGGTGTTAAAATTTCATGTCACTTTATAGAATGTCAAAAACGCCACACTTCCCCATTTTTCTCCTATTCATTTTGCTTTTTTCTCTCACAATAACATTCAATAAAAATAACATCATCAGTGAAACTAATTTTTTTTCAAAATTAAGTTTATATTTAGCCACCCAATTATATGGGAATACAATTATCCATAAGCATTGTAGCAGTTGTTAACTATGATCCCATAGAAAAAATATTTGAAAGATCAAAATCTTTTTTTTTAATATAAAAGTAATTCATATAAAATAACTTTTTAAAATAAATTTCACAGGCAATACTAGTTCATTTTATTCAAAAAAGATTACAAGTACGTTGGATTAATATTCATAGATTATAACTTACTAAAAAATAATGGGACAAACACTAATATAAAATTAAACTGAACTTATTATATAAGTTAAAAGTATAACAAATTGCAATAGAACCCATATATTCTTGTATCTGATCTGACTAGTCATGCTGGTTGATGCCTGAGGGAAGCCATATTGATTTTTCCTATCAATAGTGACCAAATTCCTTAAGTTCCACCTAGGCCTTGAAAGCACCACCACTGTCCTTATCAATATGTCTCTATCCCATTTCCAACACGCAACAAAATTGAAGACTCCAAGCTGCAATAATTCTGGCATATATCAAGTGTAATAGTTTACCACCGAGTAATACTGAAGAGTTTTTGGATTGACTCTCTTCTTGAATTCTTGCTTTCACACTTCTTTGTTTCTTCCACATTCTTTCTTTTTGGTACATTCTTCTTCCTGTCACCTTCACTCTAGGAGCTTAATGTGAATACATCACTCAATGTCCAAGTCCATTCGATCCGCGTCCTTCTTTGTGTGGATAAAGAAGCAATTGAGAAATCTTTAAAATACAAAAGAAAACAGCAACGACTTCATCCTATTACAGCTTGTATTTTCCTTGTGTGTATGGATGCAATTGAGCCCTTGCGTTGAAAAATACTTAGGATTTTGGTTTTGTTAGCGTGTAGAAACAACAACTTCACATGTGTTAATTTTTGCCCCCTAGTGTACAACAGCTTTCTATTGGAGTATTATTTAAGGGGAAAAATTAGTGATGAATGATTAGAATTTGAGACATTTTTTTGGCATGTAATAAATCTTACCTTTCATTTTCTTGCAATTTGACATGCATAATGATGCTAGAGCTCTGATCAGGGTTGCAATGGGTTCTTTGAGATCATGGAAAGCTTTCTTACTACTTAGATTCTGAAAGTTTTGTTGTCTGTTTATCCCTGGATTACTTATCTTATAGTAACTCCTCCCATGTTCCAAATTTGTTTCCTAATTACTGCTTTGTGATAATATACTACCTACGTTTTAGCTACCCAAAAAAGAAAGAAAGAAAAAAAGCTATGTCTTTAATTATCCTTTCTTTCTTTTCAGTAAAACACGAATACCAAATTTTGAGTCACCTTAAAATTTTTAACAACGTCTACTAATTTGTTAGTTTTCAATCTTTTTGATACATATACCAACAACAATATAATTCAAATCAAAGAAACTAAAACGTTCAAAAGTTTTTCTCTACGTGCTTCAATTGAACTAAATTGTGTCTTCTTGCATTTTTTTTTTTTAACATCTGCCCCGTATACATGTCTCCTAACCCCCAGACTTCTTCACTATCAAAAAAATAATAAAAAAAATAAAAAAAGAAAAGAAGCACTAGTTATAGGTTATATGATCTCAAAATTATTTAGTTGAACTGAATAAAATCTAGATGGAGAAAGCAATAATCATATTTTGGTAAGGCCATGCAAATACGATAATATTCTAAATCAGAAATTTCAACACTTTCACGATACTATCATTGTGGTGTATATTGAGACAATACGCTAAAATTCAAGAATGTCAAATTTGTACTATTTCATTTAAACTATGAGGTAATATTTTACGACTATTCTACAACGACTTAATATAAACTAGTATTATTCATAATTGAAATTCAACATAAGATTGGTACGTGTCGTGTAAGAAACCTATATATGTCATAGCTTTAGACTATATCATTGGAAATTTGTGTTGAAAATATAATTTAGACAAATAAATAAGGAGAAGTAATTTCTCAAATTTGAAACGATGTGTCGGCTGGAGAAGATACGTGCAGTTTCCACCTCATTGGGCGATTTGAATGATTCAGTCTTGCAAGTGATTGACTTGAAGCATATTACTCTGTACAAATTAACAGTCATGTTTAAACCCCTTTAATTAAACTAGCAAGACCATGACTTTTTTTTTGTTTTTGGGGAAGACCATGACTTACTTTTTGGTAATCCAAATGAATAGGAAAGATTACTTGTTTGAAATTATTGTACTACTACACTATGATGTTGTATTTTTAAAGTGCATGAGAATGAAATAAAAAAAGAAAAAAGAAAAAAGAACTTCAAAATAGTGACGGATTAATCTGCTTCTTGAATCTTATGGCGCCAGTTGTTTTTCGTCAAATGTCAATCATAAATTGATTTTATTAGAAGTTTAATGAGCCCGTCATTTAGCTCTATTTGTGTTTTTAGTCAGAAGGTAGAATATATATCATTGTTATATTCATGGAGTATATCATTTCGCAGCAGACTTATGTTTTATTTTCAAAGCAAATGGGAAATGACTTATGTTTTATTTTCAAACATTGCATTTATTTCTCGCCACTCACTATGTAATACCATATTGAGTTCACACATAAAAGGGAGAATTTTGAGTTCAAACAAAATGGAAAAATATACACTTAAATTACTATGTGAATATATACAATCACAGCTATTACACCTTCAGAATTAAGATACTTTCCCAAATATACTGCACCTTTTTTCAAAAAAAATAAAATAAAATAAAATAACACATGATGTTTTTTTTTTTAAATGAGTATCCATTAATCGCTCATTAATCAAATCGTTGTTTAAAAGTGTAGATTCAGATATTCCCGTATTAGCTCTATATTTTTATTTTGAATGCGAAGTAAATACCCAATTAAAAATGACATGTATTGACTGAAACTTTCTATAACGAAGCTAAACACTAGTGTCCATCAATAAAAGTTAAAAGTTTGATTATTTGAATGAACGGACCACCTAATTTTGCAAGTTACAAGCATTTAGGACAACAAGATCATCCTCAGGAAGGCCAATTGGACCAGGTGCTGAAGAAAATCTTAAATTTTCCATCCATGGAGAATGTTATGGATTAATTTAAACTAGCCTACAACAACCCTTTGTTTCCCTTTAATCTTGAGGTCTATTATTAATGCTTCTCCTGCGGCATTTTCCCAAAAGACAAGGTATCTTGAGTCTATAACAACAATGCCTAATAATTTGACATAAACTAATAATCCGCTTCGTCATTAGTTCCGTGCAAGCAAAGCTCTTGATAGAAAGGGAATGTTTTCCGATTTGCAGGCCTAGTTGGATGAGTGGATGAAGGGCTAATTCTACTTTGCACCCTTAATTATACTCACTTTGATTTCTAAACTGTAAAATGAAACACTTTAGTACGTAAAGTATAAAATTTATAACATTTTAGTACCTAAAATACAAAACCTAACGCATTTTAGTTTCTAAATTATTAAACCTGTCCTACTTTATTCTTAAAAGTATCACATTTATCTCACTTAAAATATAAAACCTGCCTTACTTCTGTCAATAATTTTACTTAAGTAAGATAAATTGTATAATTTAGAGATTGAAGTGTCTTATTTTAGCTTGTAACTCAGTGGTAATTAAGGGACGCAACGAAGATGAAAAAGTGATTATTGTACCAATCTTTAAACTTAAAAGGAGAACTGACATCATCTTATTATTGTAGGACTGCAATTTGTGCAACATTTTGGGATCGTACAGTTTCTGTTTTCTTTCGCTTAATATTCTTTGGCCATATTGTCCTTTTCTCCCTTTAAATAATGCTAAGTAATGCTAATCAAATTGAATACCTCATTCTCAAAATTCTAACGAAATTTGGCTTTTCAAACCACATTTTTCCATGTATGTTTGCGAACTTTTCAAATTGTGTAATCAAGAAAGGAACGAACTTAGTAAGTATTTTTGTTAGTCAAATTTTCAAAATCCCTATACTCCTTTTCTGGATCCGGTTCATATGTATCAAGCAAATAATAATCTTTACCCCTGTTTAATCAATTGGCATAACTGAACAATATTGACATATTCTTCGCAGCATTTAAAAACCAGCAAGCTTTGAGATTTCACTTTCTTTTTTAGACTGGACCTCAGCCTTAGACCCGAGCTTTTTAGGTCAAAGTCCAGCTCCATTTGTTTCAGGAAATTAAAACAGACCAGGAAAAATGTACTCTAGTGCATGTGCAAACCTCTGTATTTTCTTGTTTAAATGTGTAGGTTATATATGTATTGTCTCACTCAAATTAAGACGTATTGAATTGATCCATATGTTAAAACTATTCTTTAAATACTCGACCAAGTAGAAAAACAAAAGTTAAACTTGAGAGACCGAGTCTTAGATTACAATAATTTCATCCATTTTAATGGAGCCATCATGTGTAACACGTATTCACTAATTTGTATGAACATACATGAGTTTGATTAATTTCACATGTATATAATTCTTCTTCTTTTAGTTCAAGTAAGACTCCAAACTTTATACGGAAAAACATATGCATATAATTCTGGCTAAAAGTTGGGGAATACACGGTAATCCTTCAAATTCACGTTCACATTGCTATGCAGATGCATGAAATCTCAAACTAAAAAAGATCTATGCAAGTTAACCAGTCATCCCTTTCGCTGTTTCAACCGTCTCTTGCCCTTTTGATATCTGTGTGAAGCCAAGAATGCTAATAGAATCTTACACACTATACACATCTAGACCGAGCAGTCAAAGTTTGTTGCTGGGCCAGCCATGTATACAAGAAAACAACAAAGGGAATGAAATTTCCTAATTTCCTACTGGTATCTTTCTCTTACCAAGTCTTGTCTTTTATTCAACTCTTTACATTTTCCAGCCTACTTTGTGCTGAATAATAATATAAGGAAACTATATATATATTAACTCATCAACATTCTCAAATTCAACGGCTTTCTTCTATTCCTCAGCAGCTTAAAATATTTTCTAAACTTGAACATTATTTTTTTCTCTCCCTCTCTCTCTCTCTCTCTCTCTCTCTTGCTCCCTCTCCTCATCAATTAATGCTTGGAAGCATCAAGAACTTGATTTCCATATAGAAAACAAAAGGGCAGAACGAGAAATGACAGAAGGAATTGTGGAAAGGGCTCTTAACAGTTTGGGCAAAGGATTCGATATAACATCTGATTTTCGACTGAAATATTGCAAGGGAAAAGAAAGGCTGGTTTGGCTTAATGAAAGGGAGACGACAGAACTTCTTGTACCGGGATTTGGAGCCTTCAGAGATGTCTCAATTGATATCAAGTGTGATAAAGGTGATCGAACTCGATATCAATCCGATATTCTTGATTTTAGCCAGGTAATTCTTCTTCTTCTTGTTATTGATTTCATCAGATTTTGTCAGAACTCTGAAGATAAGCATGTTCGGACCAGAGTATTAAAATTTTTGGTTTTACTAGAATTCCTGGTTTCAACAAAATTGTTGCAGATGTCAGAGTTTTTCAACCAGAAATCCTCAGTTCCTGGAAAAGTACCATCAGGGATGTTCAACTCAATGTTTGGATTCCAGAGTGGCTCATGGGCAACAGATGCAGCAAATACAAAGTGTTTAGGCCTTGATGGCTATTTCATTATACTCTTCAATGTCCACATTGATCGGTATCCTCTTGTTCTTGCTGACGAAGTCCGGAATGCTGTTCCTTCCACCTGGGATCCAGCTGCTCTTGCAAGGTAATAATCCTTACACTTCTGCATCAGTGTTACACGCTAGCCTGTTTTTTCATGTTTTTGTGGTTCTTGAACATGAAGCATAACTATGAAATCTTAAAAATCTGGCATTATCCTTAAATTTTTATGCATTATTTTCTGCAAACTGCTTGCTATCTAGTTAACATAGCATACCCCATCCAATCCCTGCAATAACAAGAAAAGCAAGCAAAAAAGAAAAAAAAAAAAAAAGAAGAAGAAAAAGGGCCATTTTGGTGGAGAGGGGTGTAAATTATTTTGATCGGACTAAACAAGTAACTTATCAATAAGAGGGCAGTACAAGTTTAGCTTTTTTTTTTTTTTGTCAATAAGTACAATTTTAGTGTAGGATAAAAGTTTCTCTTCCAAACTTCTTGTCAAATATAAATGTATATGTACCACTTTGAAAGGTGCACAAATATCAATATCAACTTTAGATAATGAATTTAATATTTTGGCTCTCTCATCCACCAAAATGGAGCAAAAGGGCATTTATTAGTTTACCAATGGAAGAATGGGCACAAGAAAATTGATAGTACTGTGTAGTTAATTGGCAGTTTTTTTTTTTGTCATAAGTTAATTGGCAGTTAAATGGGCAATATTTGGCATGGTTTGGTAGGTGTCTGACACCATACCTTTACCTCATCCACACTCAAAAAGAAGTTGACCTAAAATTGCAGGTATTCATGCAAATAGCTAAACTTGACCAAGTCAATAAACTTTTCCAGTAATTTCGGTTGTTGAAAAAAAAAAACTTTTACACAAATAAAATATACGTGCCTTTGTTGCACCACAACTAACATATATGCACACAATTAATGTATACTTTTTCAATTTATAATTGGGTATATAGTCCTTCCAATTAAGTCATCAACATCTATTACAAAATTCCTCTTCCTTTTTTTCTGGGGAGATCAAGAATATTCCACGTAGAATCCACCCATAAAGTCAGCAAAATCGACGGCGAATACCACAAGTTGCTTTCTCAACATGATAGGCTGGATAGCAGCCAGCCAGGGCTTTTGGTACACATGCTAAAAATCTGGTGGCTATAATTTTCCACAGGGGAGAGACCTTTAATCAGTTCATCTCGTTTACAAGAAATTAATGAATGAGGCGATTATTCTGCCTCTTCTTGTATTTGCTAACAATGACCTGAAGATAGCTTCTGCAATGGTCAAGAGTTAGATTTGGTAAAAATTCAACAACTTTGAAATTTGCTTCCTTGGTTGAAATTTGGTAAAAGATTTGGGATAAAGAATTAAATATTTGCTACAGAAAATTAATTAAAAAAAAGGTACGTCGATCAATGAAAATAGCTGCAAATCACAAAACATCCTCTAAACATCGTTATGAATTTGGTCAACATTTTGTCTAACATGATAATATCAATTATGACTATTTTCCCCTCCAACGTCCAAATCCAAGAGGAAAAAAAAGGACAACTAAATTTGGCCAGGAGAAATGACTTGCATTTGGCTGGTAGATGCTATTTTTATCGTGTCTAAAAGTGATTAAAACCTCTACTTTTTCTTTTTTTATTTTTAAAAAAAAGTGAATAAAATCATTGACGATATTGTACAACAATGGAAGGTTATGACACTTAATTGAGATATTGATGACAGTTTATAAGTAATTATAATGATTAATTGTTGATGTTTGACAGATTTATTGAGAAATATGGTACCCACATTATTGTGGGACTAAGCATAGGTGGGCAAGACGTGGTGCTAGTAAGACAAGACAAATCTTCTAATTTGGAACCATCTCAACTCAAGAGCCACTTGGATGTTCTTGGAGATCAGCTGTTCACTGGGGCATGCAGCTTCTCTCCTCATCAATTGAAAACCAGAGAACAAAAACAAAAGGTTTCTTAAATTTGCTCAAAAACTAATTTCTCACTTCCTCCATCTTGATATTTTTCTTGGTTAAAAACAAAAATTACCTTACCATCAAGCTAGGTAACTCCGTATTACCCTCTTATAAAAACATGAAGACAGTTTTTTTTTTTTCTTAATGTTTTTGATCAAACAGCACTCTTGCATAGCTTTTATATTTGGAAGTAATATTCGATAGATATCTGGTTTTCATAACAATGAAGTGTAGTTCAGATGGTAAGACGTTTTACTTAATCATGATTGATCTTCTTTAAAAAAGGAGGGGAAAAAAATAAGATGTCTAGTTTTCATGGTGAAAATCTTGTAATTTGTCTAGTTTTCACTAATAATCATCTATTAATTTAACATGGTACTCTGAATACAGGCACCTCAGGCTTTCAATGTGTTCGATCCACATCCTAACCCCTTCAACAGCTTCTCATCAATCACAACGAAAGATGTAGGTTCGGTTCATCATTCAGTGATATTTCTTGTTCATTCATATCTACATATTGGGTTGCTGTTGTTGAAATTAATGATCGAGTAATCTAATGTGCGATGCCAAAATATTTAGGCATCAAGAATAAAGAAAAAATAATCTAAACACTATACCATTTTTATGTCCCTAATAATTGTGCCATGTCAACTCTTCCACTGATTGGTCAACTCGGTGGTTGTGATCTTTTATGGGGAATGGGGCACACTTGGTCCAAGAATTCATGTTACCATGTGAAAATTTGACCTTTGGTGAATCTTAATGCTTAAATGGTAAATTTGGTTAGTATTCCTAGAAACTTCAGGTGTGGTAAGCAATTTATAATTTTTTTTTTCCAAAATTGCATTCTATTCCCATGACCATTTTCTTCAAGGATCACTCACAATTTTGCTAGAAAGAAGTGAGTTCCGAAGATCTTGAATGAACAATCAGGTTTTTGAATTCTTCAAGACTCCATAAGGCAGCTGATGTGGTGGTTTCTTAAGGTTTTTTTCACTGTGAATTGTCTGACTGGTCTTGGAACAAAATATTATTAGAGTCTGATGAGCATGGTCCGAAATATGAGTGTAATGGGAGAGAGCTCCTAGAGTCTTTTTCGTTGTCAGATTCATGATTCGAATCTTATACCTGATAATTGGGAATAAGAAAGGTGGAAGGATTAAACAAAAGAAAAAAAAAATGGTTGGAAATGTACCTTTGGAGCTTTAGTTCTGAAATCTGAGGTTATCTTTAGTCTGGTCCCTTTAAATCTAGAGAAATTTAGTTTCTCAAAAGTTAGTAAATTAGTTGGTCCCTCCATCTCATATACCTCATTACTGAAAAATTCAGTGCATTAGAGACGATTGAAAGACTAAATTAAGAATTGACAAAGGAAATGTGACATATTAACTTAGAAAACTGAAAAGCTAAGAGCCCAAAATTGTAGTTTTCTAATAGCTTAGGAACTTTCAAACTATTACTATTAAAGAAAATCAAATTCAGCAGTGTTCTCATTTGGCTGTTAAAGATCACAAGACTAAGAAATGAATACACTGTTTGATTAAATTATGTTTCCAACCTGTGATATGAATATATTCTGCAGGGAATAACAGTTATATGCTCAAAAAGGGGTGGCGATACTTCTACTAGTACTCATTGTGAGTGGATTCTAACAGTTCCATCAATGCCAGATGCAATCCATTTCAATTTCATTCCCATCACCTCTCTGCTCAAAGGCGTGCCTGGCAAGGGCTTCTTGTCACACGCCATCAACCTCTATCTTCGTTGTAAGTTAATTTTATTACATGTATATGTTAGCTTTTGCATACTTTTAATTTAATTCTTTGACATGCATGAATTACTAATTTATAGATTTTGTGGGAAATTTGAGGAAATAGAGAATATTGTGTTGTAATTGAGAAAACTGCATAAATCTTGGGTTGTGTTAAAATTATATATTCAACGACAAAATGAAAATTGGAAATGGATCTTTTTCCACATAAAAAAATGAAGAAGAGGAGAAGAATACAAATAAAAGTATAAAAGCTTCCACTCCATTGGTGAGTAACTGGTGTTGTATATGCGTGATCTGCAGACAAACCACCAATTAATGATTTGCAGTACTTTCTGGACTTCCAAGCCCACAAAATGTGGGCACCAGTTCACAATGATCTTCCTCTTGGGCCAGCAAGAAACAAGTCTCGACAAAACCCCACTCTGCATTTCAACTTCATGGGGCCTAAGCTCTATGTCAACACCACTAAGGTAATTATTTTTGTCTTTCTCTCCTTTTAGTAAATATAAATATTATAAAGATAACTTTTTTATACACTTTTACTGTATAATTTTATTTATAATAGCAGATTTAGTTCATGATACATAATATAAATTCGAATTTAAAATTCAAATCATGCACATATGGCATATGTATCTGAAACTGTTAGTATAAAAAAATTATTACGTTGTCAGTAGAGAAAAAGTTAATACATATTATAATATATATCCCATGTTCTTGCTATCAAAAGAACAACTGTATGCTAAATAGATTCATTGGTGATTATAATTTGTATATGAATTAATGGGACAATTTTGCTGTAGGTTATAGTTGGAAAGAGACCAGTAACGGGAATGCGGTTGTACCTGGAGGGTATGAAATGCAACAGGTATTGCTTGACAATCTCAATATTGGTGAATATATGCACTAATGAATGAAGTTGTATTTAGTAGCCTAGACAAAGATGTTGTATTTAGTTTTTTTGAAAAAAAAAACCAAACTGTGGTCAATTTTAATTTTAGAACTTCACTAAAATAATAGATGGATAAAGCATGCAGACTTCAATCATTTTTTTTAATGGTTATCTGTTTTTCCTAAACCAGGAGGACCTTTAAGTCCCTCTTGCGATGCTGGTTGAGGGATCAAATTCCCTGCCAACATCAAACACCAAGAATTCTTGGCTTCTGGCTTCTCAAATGTGGTTTCTGACAAATAATAATAATAATGGTTATATTTTTTCCCTGGTGAATTAGAAGAAGCAATTTATTACTAATGTTTTAAGTTTTTAGATTCTTGATATCCAAGTTATGAATTACTTAGTGTTTTTTTCGTTATAATTCATTGTACATTATGTCACAAATTCATCTTTTTGTATGCGTTTTTTTTGTGCAACAGTTTATTGATTTTCATATTAAACAAAATTATACATACAACTTAAACATTAATTTGTGTTTTTGCATTTTTTTAATTTTGTATTTGCTTTGATATGTGATCAATCTTGAAATTAGATTAATAAAAATTGGTTAGCCTTCTTATTTAAAAAAAATTGGACTTTTATCAGGTTAGCAGTACATCTGCAACACCTATCAAATGCTCCAGTATTATTCCAAGACAAGATCAATGACCCTCTAACATGGCGAGGAACAGAAGAAATCACCGATGATCGATATATGGAAGCAGTTCAATCGAAAAAATTTTCACATATATGCACAGCCCCTGTGAGATATGATCCAAAATGGGCTACAAAAGCAGACGAAGCATTCATTGTTACCGGGGCACAAATCCATGTTAAGAAAGAATCATCAAAAACAGTGCTACATCTTCGACTGTTATACTCAAAGGTCTCAAATTGTTGTGTTGTTCAATCAAATTGGATGCAATGTCCATCGGAAAACTCCATCAAGTGGAGCATTTTCTCAGCCATAAGCACGTCGATTTCCGGTACTTTGGATAAGGAGAAAATGCCCGCCGTTGTGGTGGATTCTGCGGTTTATCCGACAGGTCCGCCGGTGCCAGTGCAAACACAAAAGCTGTTGAAGTTTGTAGACACTTCACAATTGTGTAAAGGGCCTCAGGATAATCCAGGACATTGGCTGGTGACAGGAGCTAAATTGGATTTGGAGAAAGGAAAAATTTGCTTGCATGTCAAGTTCTCCTTGTTGAACTTATGTTCTTGATCAGACCAGGAAATGTCCACATATCCAAAGGGATATCCAAATTGACCTAAATTTTGTATATATAGTTTTGTGTTAATATATAGATTTTTGGTAAGATATCTACTGTGGTGGAGGTCAAGTCCATTGGTCATATGATGCCAGGAAGTAAAATGCAGAAGGCTAATTTTGAGGCTTGGACTTGGAGAAACCATAGGCATGAGAGTCCTCTTGTAGATTTTGAATTTTATGCAGAAGCTATCCCGAAATTGTTTATAGGATCCCTTGGTTTAAATCAGAAATACTTTATTCTTTTTCTTGTGATTTAGTTGAGGTGATTATACATTTTTGTCTAGTGATCTTAATCAGTTGAATTGTTCAAACCTCATCTTTGCTAAGTTTCACACCTCATAGCCTTTTTTCAATACGAAATTGTAAAATTTAGTTAATAAGTCAAGGGAAAAATCAATGGAAATGGTATGATAAGAAGACAATCGATGATGGCAACATAGTTTCTTTTTCTTTTTAATCTATTTATACCTAAGGGTGTCAATTATGAGAAAATCGTAATGCGAGTGTGAGATGTCCTTTTTTGTACAAAATGTATTTACATGACATGTAAACGCCTTAGTACAAATAGGCAACAATTATTAGTCAGTGTCAGATAAGGAAAAAATTGCGTCATTTCTATTTGTCTCTCCACCTAGTACGCACTTCATAATGAATTTTAATTCATTGAATTACAATTTCTATGAGGCATACATAGCCGTGACACCTAACTATTTAGTGATAACGACATGAGTATAAATTAAAAAGACTAATCAAGCTCAGTACCTTATTATTACTAGTAATTGTTCACCTACTTTGCACGTGATTATATTAATTTAAACATAACATCTCTTATGTAATTTTTTTTTTTGTAAAATTTAATTATTTACCTCATAATAGAGTATTTTATATTTTCAATTTCTTTAAGCAATCATTGTTACAAAGACTATCTAGAATCGAACTCTTTGATCTATTGATTTTTGAATTTATTTTTAGCTTTTTGGTAAATTATGGATTCAGCTTTGATAAAAAAAAGAATTTAATATGGTCATGTTTCACCAAAATTGTTGTATACTCAAACTATTTTACCATTACATCATAATATTGTATTTTTTAATCGAGGATAAAAGATGTTAAACTAAAAATATATGTACACATGTCAAGTGTGAACTTAGCAAACAGAATTCATAATTATTAGTAAAGTAAAGACTTAAACAATAAAATTAATTTCCAGCGGGGTATTAGAGTAAATGAATTGACTTGTTAAATTTTGTCATTCTAATTGTTTTTAGCACACTTATCCCTTCCTTTAACCTTCCATAAGCTCATTTACCAACTAGAGTCTAGATGCGCCTTTTTTGACTTGAAAATAATACTCATGAATATGTTTCTAATGAAATCAGTAAATTTTAACAAATAAAAAAAATTTGTATCAACATTTTTAATGTTATTTGCCATAACATTTTGAATGTTATTTTTTTTTTCTTGCTAAGACAACCAAAGTGCAATTGTATAGTTAGAATGAAGTACTCATTTAAGAGTAAAATATATGAACCGTGCTTATATCCAACTTTGCATGGATATTTAATTATTTTAGTTTGTATCTTTCTAGTTGAACTTTTTAATTTTTTATAATTTGAATTGAATAATGTGAAGTGCATTCTTGAATTTGAATTATTTACATTTTTTCTAATAGCTAGTTTGGGAATTTAGGAAAGAAAAGAAAAGAAGAGAAATCTTAAGTTAGAAAAGAAAACAATAGAGTAGAAAAGATTGTAATATCTTTCCTATTATTTGGAAGTTTTTGAGGACAAAGAGAATGATGTAATTTTCCTTTGTTTGGGAGTGAAGAAAAATAGAAAGAAAACATCGTGCTTTACATAAAGGCCCTTAAATCTTGAATTTAAATGAATATTCTATTAGGTTACATAGTTATATTGTAACCTTTTAAGGTAAAATTGGTATATGAAATATTTCACTTGACCCACTTCATTTCTCTCGTTTTCTGCCCAGTTTTGGGCGGATAGCTTTTCTGTCTTGAAAGGGACATGATATTCTTCATTTTCTTTTCAATTCTTTCCCATCCAAAATTCCAAATGTCAGAAAAATTCAACTTCTCTTAGTAATTCTTTCCTTTCTCACCAAATTTGCCCTTCCAAATGAGCTGCAAGTGTTATTTAGGTTAACAAAGAATGTAAATGATTTAGACAGCTCAATTATCTTAGATTGGCTATTTAGTTGTCAACTGAAATTCAATTATTAGAAATAGTTGGATTCTTTTGTTTTGGTTTTGTTTTTGTATTTCTTCATATTGATAAACACCACATAATTATGCATATGTCTTGTCATATCCATATCAAGATTCTTCAAATGAATATGGACTCTTTTCTTTTTATCTTTTTTCTTCTATTCTAATAGCATCTATTTTCTTGATACTCATATTTTTTACGATATTAAAATTGCAGCTAATACAGTTGGTCACACTATTTCGAGTAAGAAATTGCTTTGGATAAGAAACTTTGATGCACGGAAGAATTGAAGATGGAATGCAAGGATTAGTAAATAGTTTTAATAGGGAGTTTTTTTTAATTTTAATTACCAACAATATTGAGATCTAATCATTTGGAATGTTTTATATCCTTAATTGCTGCCACAATTAAAATGTAATAACTCTAATTGAAACACGGGAGGATAATATAGACATAATAAAAACTAAGATAAAAAAAAGTGCCTACACTCTATAATGCTACAAGTCATGATACTTTTACTTTTAATATAGTAGTATATTAGATATCAATCGAAACATTGTAACAATATCTTTTTGCTGATTTTTATTCCGTTTGTCAACTTTGATGATGTAATAAAAAATCAACGTAGTGTTGGTTCGACCAACTCGCTTACTGGTTAAACCAGTGATTTGTTGATTTATACGGGAGGAGCAAAGCATCCATGTAAATTGATTCATGCAATTTGCCTATATGTGCAGCTTCTGTCAAGAGATGAGGACAGTGCTGGAGAAAATCGGCTGTTTTGGAATTGAAAGAATGGAATCAATGGCTGATCCCAGGTCAAAGAGCTGGTACGAAAGGAATGTGGAAGACATGCTCAGAAGGACCTCTAAAAAAATTCCAGAGATTTTAGGCTACAGGAAAGGGACACAATTACTTGCTGTTTTGCAAAGAAACTGACGGGGAAATATCCATTTTGCATGTGCTTTCATCAAGATTCAAGAATTAGACTTAAGAAGTACAGAATAAAGATTTTTACACATGCGCAAGAAAGGAATATGGGATCCATTTAAATCTATACTAAATCAACATTACTTAATAGTTCTCTAACATGTTCTTGACGATGGTTCATAAAAGTTACTCTGATAGAACTTATTCTTTTCTTGATTTCAATAGACCGAAGAGGGTTGGTTTGTTTTGGAGCAAAGCACAATTCTTTGGTATTTTTACACAAGACTCTATTGTACAAATCAACTTGAGTTATGATTTAGAAAAGCATCTAGAACCGCCCGAAATCAAGATGATGCGCCCCCTGTTGCGTCAGAGATTGATACGAAACTCCTTCCCATAGAAAAGAGATTTTAAAATTTTAAGAGACTCTGTGTATTTCATACAGCACTTCAATGATAGCTCAAGTGTTCTGAGAGCAAGAATTGTCCTGGCTCAAAATCAACCTTCAATCTTGGTTGAAGAAAATGAGTGACAACAGCTGGATAGTTGAGCCGCATGAAAAAAATTGGCGCTGGATAATTGAACTGGATGACAGAGTTATGCATGAAGTTGATATTTATTCGGAGAATGAACGCTGGAAGCGGCTGTCTGTTTATCGATTGCCAGCCTCCATTATTAAGCTGAACAGGAACGCTTACACACCTCAAGTTGTTTCTTTTGGCCCTTGTTACCATGGCCATGCTAATTTAAAGCCAATGGAAGAACACAAGGACAGAGCTCTTCTTCACTTCCTCAGGAGATCCAGGAAACCTATTATGGTTTATGTTCAATGCTTAAATATAGTAGTAGATGATCTACGGGCTGCATATCAATCATTGGATAATCATTGGCGTGAAGATACAGAAAGTTTCCTTCAACTTATGATTCTTGATGGCTGTTTTATGCTAGAGATCTTGAGGATATTCACTCGAAGCATGGAGGGCTATGCTGAAAGCGATCCCATTTTCAGCAATCATGGAATCGTCTACGTCATGCCAGATATTATGCGTGACATGCTCATGATTGAAAATCAGCTGCCCATGCTGGTTCTTCATCGGCTTGTTGCAGCTGAAGGTGCCTCTAATACTCAGGTCTCTCCTCTCTATCTCTTGGATTAATTCTACTTTGCACCATCAAACTGTTATCAGTTCTCACTTTACACTCTTTTAACTTATATTTTGAATAAAATTACACCATAAATTTATCAATTGTTATCACTTCACACCTTACACTATTAATTTGGATAGTGCATACCCTGAAGGAAGCACTAATTTATTCCAAATTACCATAATTTTGCAAAGTATTAGTAACAAAGGTATATAAACAGTACAGGTTTACATCATTTTCCTTCTCATTATTTGCGTTTCTGCGACTTTTATAACATGTTACTGTGTTAGTCTCAAATCGCTGATTTGAACGAATACGTTAGATTATCATACTCTATATATGCAAGTCTAGCTCTGAGTACATCAACTTTTGAGCAATTGATCTTCATGTTGCATATAGGCAGAGGATTACGTCAACAAGCTGTTGTTTCGCCTCTACAATCTCGGCAGTTACAGTCGCCACAAATCCATAGACAAATCCTTGCATGTATTAGATATTTGTCACAGGGTTTTGCTCTTGTCTTCCGATGCCAGTCATCTACGTAGAAAATTATGGCCAAGTTGGGTTCTTGAGAAGACAATTCCATCTGCAACAGAGCTTCACGAAGCAGGAATCCAAATTCAAAGAAGCAGAAGTACAAATCTCCAGGACATAAGATTCTACAAGGGTGTTTTCTGCGTCACCCTCAAGATTCCTGTAATTGTTGTGGATAATATTACTGAAACATTCTTTCTCAACCTATTGGCTTTCGAGCGTTTACACGTCGGGGCAGGCAGAGAAGTGACTAACTATCTTGCTTTCATGAACAATATCATCCGAGACTCCAAGGACATTACTCTCCTTCGCTCTTGTGGGATCATCCAAAATTCTCTTGGTAAGGATGAAGTTGTTGCTGATTTATTCAACTCACTGACCAGAGATATCACAATTGATCCTGATAGCTCAGTTTACATGGTCGAAAAGAAGGTTATCAAATACTGCAGTAGACCTTGGGTTCGTTGGAGAGCCAATCTTGTTAGGACTTACTTTAAGAATCCATGGGCAAGTATATCTGTAATAGGTTCAATGTTTCTTTTTGCCTTCACCTTTGCCCAGACTGGTTATACCGTAATTGCTTACTATCGGAGGCCTTAGTGAATGTTTAGGCATTTCTTGTTACCAATTTCATGGATATTGATCATCAATGGTTGGTAAAAAGGGTGAAGAAACTTATAAGTGTCATTGGAATCATAAAGATGGAACTCAAATGTTATTAAGTACTGCAATAAAAACATAATTGTTGGTTTCATTGTAGACAGATTTATATCCTTGAACTTAACAAGAAGCATGCGGATAGAATGAACTTTGCTGAAAATCTTTGCATATATTCTCAAAAAAAAAAAAAAATTTTTTTTTTTTGGAATGTATCTCCATTCTCTAATTCATGGTCGCTGTATGGTTTTCCAGTTGGTAAGTTGGAACTAAATCATTAATGTAGACATTCATGAGGTAGTGTTTTCTACATGATTATTATCTGAACAATTTGCCGGTCTTATTCAAATCAATCCCTGCATGTGTCGATCGAGCCAATTAAAAAAAGAAAAAAAAAATCATTTGGCACTCCCAATCCAAATTTGCTTTCAATTATTGTTTTAAAATTTTGCCCTAGAACTTTTCATTTTCAAATCCATTGAATTTCAATATAGAGAAGAGGAAACTGTCAGTAAAATTTGTTGCGTCTCTCACTTGAGAGCTCTTTCTCTCTCTGCGAGAGCTTTTCCCCCCAATAGTGGGAGCCAAAAAATTTCAAACTCTGCAAACTTTTCAAACTTTTCAAACTTTCAAAAATCCAAAAACAGAGATTCAGACCAGGAACTAATAATCAAATACTTGTAACCAATCAACATGGATCTGTCCGCAAATCCAAACAAAGATCAGGTGTTAATGTTGGTGGGTGTCGGAACAAAAGGTGACAGGGTCCAGGGGCTTCGGACATACTATTTATAGATGGTCGGAGCTAAGAAGTTGGATCGACGTAGAACAGGTTTTACAGCCATAAATGCAGGCTTTAATGTTTGAGGTTCTTTAAGGTTTTATCCCTTAACTTTTTTCTCTGCATTTTTTACTTTTATCGTTTCCTTTCTTCTTCTTTGTTGTCCTTTCGTGTATGTGTTTCTCCCAGTAAGGCATTTACCTAGTGGAAGATTGCAGATTTGAATGCGCATCTGTATAAGTTTAGTTAGATCCTTTTCATTTTTCAGAAAGTGTGGGTCTCCATCTAAATATCATATTACTACTATGGCTGAAGAGTTGACTGAAATCATGCAAAAGTTTGCATTAAATAGCCATGAATACAGTGTGACTGATCTGGATGCAGGGGATGCCCGCACAGGTAGACAGGAATGTCAAACAAGTTTGTTGGGCAGAATCAGGGGAGATAAAATTGCTAACTATACTGGGGTAAAAAATTTTGTGGCTAGTGCTTGGGGTTATCCGAAAGAGCTCAAAGTAACTGAATTAGGGCCAAATTTCTTCCAATTCGGAATTCATGGGGAGGATATTAGAGAAAGGATAATCAATGGAGGGCCTTGGATTTTAGATAACCAGATACTTGTGTTGAGTAGGTGGTATGAGGGGATTGAGGATGATCCTAATGCTTTCAGTATAGCACCACTTTGGGTTCAAATGTGGAATCTTCCTTTACATTGCATCTCCAAGGAGGTAGGGAAGAAAGTAGGTGCAGTGTTTAAGGAAGTTAGGGAAGTAGTTATCCCACAGAATGGAGGCAAAGAAGGAAAGCTTATGAAGGTCCTGGTCATGGCTGACATATTCCACCCTCTGCTTCGTGGAACAACAATCAAAATGAATGGTCAAAAAAGATGGATTAAGTTCAAATATGAAAGGTGTCCTGACTTTTGCTACACATGTGGGATTATAGGCTACAGTGAAAAGAGCTGTCAGTCGAAGATACTAGCAGGAAATGACCAGCAAGAGAATCAGTATGGACCATGGATGAGAGTACAATTTGGAAAATCATCACCCCAAAAGGAGAAGAACTATTACAAATCTCCATCTAAGAAGCAATATTGGGGGGTGGAAAACGGGGAACTGGTGAGGAAAGAATCAAAGAGGCAGGAAGAGGAATATGAGTCCATTACTCCAAGGGGTGAGGAAATTCTGGAAGAAAGGAACAAGGGAACAAATAAACCAAAGGAGAGAGTGGAACATATTCCAAGCAAGTTGAATGTGGAACGACAGGTCCAGGAGTTGGCTAGCAAGGGAAAGAGAGTTGAAAACCAGGCAGATATGGACAATGTGGAGGAAATAACTTTGGAGAAAGTCCAGGCAGGAGCTCAACAATCCAGTAGTAACAAGATGATGGAGCTGCTAAAAGAGATGGAAAGATGCAAAAAACCAGAAATCCAAGGAATTAATGGAGAGGATGAGGTAATGATGGACAGGGAGCTGCTAGTACCAGAGCAAAAAGCTGATCTGAATATCCAAGAAGCTGGTAGCTACAGTACTGTGCATGGTGAGGTACAAGGTAAACAAGAGGGCCAAAACAGCAAAGGCTCTCAAGTAGAATATCCTCAGAGACAAGAAAGGAAAACAAGGAAAACAGCAAGGATATCAATGGGAAGGGGAAGGAAGGCTTTGCAGCAGATGGACAGCAATTGTATGAGCCAAGTAGGAACGGCCAAAAGGAAATTGGTTGTGGAAGATGAAGATATGACAGATTCTGAAGCTAGTGAACACATCATGAAAAAAAGCAAAGGGGGAGACCAAGTAATGGAAATAGAAGGTTTAAAGGAAGGGGTGGGTGCCAGCCTTCACTGGACCCCAAGTGATCCATGAAGGTTATGGTGTGGAACTGCCAAGGTGCAGGGAGCCCCTTGACAGTTTCCCACTTGAAGGAGTACAAGTATCTCCTCTCCCCAGAAGTGATGTTTCTTTGTGAAACTAAGAACAGGAAACAATATATGGAAAAGGTCCAGAGGATCCTAAACTATGAGCACAGCCATATAGTGGAATCGATGGACAAAGCAGGAGGTATGGTCCTATACTGGAGTGCACACATTAAACTACTGCAGGTACAACACACGGCCTTCACTCTAGAGGCTCATGTAGAGGACCAAAGCAGCAATAGTGACTGGTGGATAGTTGGGATCTACGCCAGTTGTGATGACTCAATAAGGAAACAACAGTGGTCGGTCATTCAGAGAAGGAAACATTTATGGGGTAATAAATGGATAATTGTAGGGGATTTCAATGACATTTGCTCCAATGAGGAAAAGTGGGGAGGAAGATTAAGAGAAGAATGGACTTTCGCTGACTTCAGGAACTTTATCCATGAAAATCAGCTGATTGATATTGGCTATGAAGGACAGCCTTGGACATGGAGCAATAATTGGGAAGGGGATGGTGAGATTAAACAGAGGCTTGATAGAACATTGAGCAGTGTAGAATGGAACCTGAAATTTGGAAAGGCAAAATGCACTCACCTGAAGTCCCATGCGTCTGATCACAGTGCTTTACTTTTGGATACTAACCCCATGGAAAGGAACAGGAAAAAAAGATTCTTTTTTGACAAGAGGTGGCTTCAAAGAGAAGGGATAAATCAAGTTATCAAGGAAGTTTGGGACAAGAAGGTAGAGGGGTCCAGGATGTTTCAGGTTAAAACAAAAGTGAGGAACTGCAGAGTTGCCTTACTTAGATGGAGCAACAATAATAACAGGAATTCTAGGGAAAGGATTGAGAGTATAAAGGGAAAGCTGGATCAGATTCAAGGATCTTCACTGGAAAGTATCAGAAAGGAAAGGGCTTCGCTCAAGATGCAAATGAAGGAAGCTTACAGGGATGAGGAAATGTTTTGGAGCCAGAAAGCCAGACTCAAATGGCTACAAGAAGGAGATAAGAATACTCAATTTTTCCATGCACAGGTAAACAGTAGAAGGAAGGTAAACAGAATGCAGAAACTACAAAAGGATGATGGGACGTGGACAGAAAATGAGGATGATTTGGGAACTGAAATTGGTAGCTACTACAGGCAACTCTTCACCAAATCTAATGAGAGTAGTAATCATGAGATTATAGATAGAATCCCAAAATCCATTTCTGAGGCTATGAACCAGGACCTAACTAAGGTAGTAACAGAAGAGGAAATCAAATCTGCAATCTTCTCTATGGATAGCAACAAGGCTCCTGGCATAGATGGGATGTCCCCCCTTTTTTTCCAAAAATTCTGGGATATAATCAAAGGAGACCTGGTAAATGCTGTTAAAAGTTTTTTTCATTCTGACAAAATGCTAAAGGCTATTAATCATACCATCATTTCCTTGATCCCAAAAGTCCCATGTCCCATTAACATCAAGCAATACAGACCCATTAGCCTCTGTAGTGTGATTTACAAAGTTATTGCCAAGATCCTAGTCAATAGGCTCAAACCTATTCTGCATCATTGCATTAGCATTAATCAATCTGCTTTCATCCCTGGGAGACACATTCTGGATAACATCATCACCTCTCATGAGTATTTGCATCATCTCAAAAATAAAAGATATGGTAAGGATGCATTTATGGCTGTGAAGCTTGACATGTCTAAGGCTTATGACAGAGTTGAATGGCATTTTTTGCAAGAGATAATGGGAAAAATGGGATTCTGTGAGAAGTGGATAAATTGGATAATGAAGCACATAAATACGGTCTCCTTCTCCTTTAACATCAATGGAGAGTGTAAGGAATACATTGTACCTGAAAGAGGATTAAGGCAAGGTGATCCTCTGTCGCCTTATTTATTCCTCATATGCTCAGAAGGCTTCTCTAGTCTACTGAAGAAAGCAACGCAGACAAGAAGCATGGCAGGCATGAAGATAAGCAGACATGGCCCCTCTATAACCCACCTCTTCTTCGCTGATGACTCCCTGATCTTTTGCAAAGCCAACTCTCAAGAAGCAAAGGAGCTAAAGAGGATACTAGAGGTATATGAACAAGAATCTTGGCAGATGGTTAACTTAGACAAGTCCAGTGTGTTTTTTAGCAAAAATGTGGATGTGGCAACTAAGGAGGAAGTGTGTAGGGTACTAGGAGGGATTAAACCAGTATTGCAAGGGAAATATTTAGGGCTTCCTATGGTGATTTCAAGGTCTAAGGGACAGCTTTTTGGTTACATAAAGGATAACATCAAAAGAAGAATGCTAAGCTGGAAAAATAAGCTTCTAAGTTCAGCTGGGAAAGAAATTCTGATCAAAGCTGTGGCAATGGCAATGCCTAATTACACAATGTCTTGTTTCAAACTACCTTGCAGGTTGTGCAAAGAGATAAGCTCTATGCTTTTCCAATTTCTGGTGGGGAGAAAAAGACAATAAGAATAAGATGCACTGGATAGCTTGGAAGCAGATGACAAGGGAGAAAAAACGAGGTGGTATGGGATTCCAGGACATTCAAAGTTTCAATAGAGCTCTGCTGGCTAAACAGATCTGGAGAATCATCAGAAATCCAAATCTGTTATCCAGCAGAGTTCTGAAGAGCAAGTATTTCCCAAATTGTAGTGTCTTGGATTCCAGAACCCCCAACAATGCTTCATGGTTGTGGAAAAGCATTATGAGTGCAAGAGAAGAACTCCAATGGGGAATTCGAAAAAGGATAGGGAATGGCCTTTCTACCAGAATCTGGGATGATCAATGGATCCCAAACCAACATTTAGGGAGGCCAATCACAACTAAGCCAGGAGACTGCAAAGTTCAAAAAGTTGCTGATTTGATTGAAGGCTACAGGTGGAACAGAAACCTCATCTTCAAAAACTTCAAAAAGGAGGATGCTGAAAACATTCTCAAGATTCCCATAAGCATCACAGGAAGAGAGGATAATATCTTCTGGACAGGAAATCAGAAAGGGGAATATACGGTGCAATCAGGCTACAAGGCAATCCAAGCTAAGATTGAACAGGAGGGTAGAGGGGAAAGAGAAGGAATTGAGGCTAGCAATAGACCAAGGAGGACTGACATGTGGAGAGTGCTGTGGAAACTAAAAATCAGTCACAAAGTTAAGATTTTCATATGGAAAGGCCTGAAAGAAGCAATTCCAGTCAAGGAATTAATCTGGAGGAGAATGTCTAAAGGAGACCCTATATGCTCAGGTTGTGGGGAGGAGCTAGAAACGTTGGAACATCTTCTTCTGAAGTGCAAGAAAGCTAAGGAAGTCTGGAAAGCTGCACCAGTACAATGGGATGGGATCCAGGAGCAGACTGGGAATTTCAACAGATGGTGGACTGCATTATCTGAAGCAATTCAAAGAGATCAAGGGATAGACCATATATCTCTCACAGCTTATATTCTGTGGCATATCTGGAAAAGTAGGAATGATAAAGAATTTAACAACAAAACTCATGAGCCAGGACAAGTAATCACCAAAGCTTGGAATGCATGGATGGAGTTCAATGATGGGACCAAAAAGACTAGGAGATGCAGTATTGGTTCAACAACAGCTCCACTTCACAGGAATGAACAAGAAGCGAGCCAAACTCCAGACAACAGAATAACAGGAATGCAGTTAAGAATAGCTACCAAGTGGAACAAGGCATCTAAGTCCATTGGATATGGTATTGTAGCATCTGATTGTAGAGGGCAGGATGTGATGGGATGGAAAATGAGAGAACGAGAAAGCTCAAACCAAGTTCAACATGAAGCTGAAGGTGTTAAATGGGCCCTGATCAAAGCAGCAGAACAAGGATGGAGGCTGGTATGTATTGGAGTTCCTAACATGGACCTGCTGCAGCAAATACAGGGAACAAAAACAGTTGGATTGTGGTTAGCTACCCTAATAGAGGACATCCGTGAGCTAAGTAAAATGTTTTACAAATGCTCCTTTTGCATAGGAAAATATAGCAGGAATGATCTAAGTTGTTTGTTCAGTGCTCAAGCTTTGAGCAATTATTTTGATGTAGAATGGGTTAATCCCAATCTATAGTGCAAAATGCACTTTGTATAGCATCGAGCTAGTCTCGCTTGTGTATAATTCTTTTCCAATCAATATATTCCGATCGCTTCGACCAAAAAAAAAAAAAAAAAGAGAAGAGGAAACTGTCAAAGTTTAAAAAAAAAAAAAAAAACTATGACGAACAACATCCTAACACTTTAACAAACCAAGACTTGCTGTTCTTTCAGAATTCAATACAGATAAATTTAGATATGCCAAAAAATCAAAGACCTTGGAGAAGTTTGGACTAGGGCTGCAAACGAGCCGAGCCGAGTCGAGCTTTGAGCTAATCGAGCCGAGTCTCGACTAAATTTTACCAAGCTCGAGCTCGACGAGCTGGCAATTTTCGAGCTCGAAAAAAATAAAAAAAAATTATTTTATTTTTAAAAAAATAAAAAAATAATATTTTTTTCTGAATAAATAATAAAATATTAAGGATATATACGTAATTTCACTATGAAAATAAAAAATTAAAATATATTTATATATAATATACGTAATTTTATTATTAAATAAAAATAAAAAATATATATAAATATATATACTCAAGCTCGCGAGCCGGCTCGCGAGCTAACGAGCTTAATATTCTGAGCTCGAGTTCGAGCTCGAATTTGACTCGAGCTGGCTCGAGCTCGACTCGAGCCGCTCGCGAGCGGCTCGATTCGTTTGCAGCCCTAGTTTGGACCATTGAGTTTAGCTTTGATCGAATTAATTGACACAAATAATTTTACGAATGCATGTTTAACTAAACTAATTAACACATGCCTTCAATAACATCATTTGGCAGCACCAATGACATCCTCAGATGGTCTTGATGAATCCCTCTTGTTCACCTGCAGTCGAAGCAAGGGGAACTGTCAAATTGTCATCAAGTTTTGTGATGATAAGGATGAGATTCCACTAATCCAGCAACAAGAGACACTACAAAGAATTTTTATACCATTTTCCAGCTTTCTTGAAGGTACCCAAATATCGAGAAATAGTGCATGTACCTGTTGCGCAACGATTTTTGTCAGGGAACTGTGCATCAAGTTTTGATATTTGGTATCAAGACAAAGCAGGAATTACCAGATGGATGCTAAGAAACTAGCTGCTACCATTGAAAAAGTTCCAGCAACGGATTTGTTTCTGTTGTATGGTAATTCCAGGCTCCCGAAAAGCCTCCCCACAATAGGAGCTATACCTGGAGCAGGATAAGAATACAAAATCCAAATACTCCTGAGTCCTGATTGCTGTATGAAAAGTTTGAAACATAACAAGGTAGACACTGGTTCTTGTTTTTATTTTATGGGGAAAAAAACAAGAAATAAGAAAAAAGCATACAAGCGAGAAACAATTGATTTGACTTGATAATGTAGTTAAAGAAAATGAGAATGGATCAAAGAATAGTACCATCTCCAGCACAAAGGTTGCATACTGCTGCAACAGCCACCGGAGAAGTTCTCCAATAAACAACACTGGCTAAGGAGATTGCGGTAAGGTAATAAAATGATGCCTTGAGAATTTGCCTGAATGAAACAATTAGCCAAGCTCAGTTTATGAAGCCATTGAAAGATGTATTCAATCATTAAGCAATTGATCAAGAAGACAATATGGAAATTTTGTGCTGCTACCATTTATTTTTTATTGCCTTTTAACAGTTGATATATTTTACTTGAAATAAATATATCAAAGTTAAAAACATTCAATACACTTTAATCAAAGTTTACAATAACTATCTTTTGTACTTTTTCAAAGTTGAAAAGTAAAAATGAAATTTTAATCTTCTCAAAGCAAATAATTATTTGACTTGGTTGATCAAACCTGTAAACCTAGGAACCAGCTAGCCAACGGGCAAGTTTGATAAGTTGGTTTACAAATATTGAAGAAAAGTTCAACTACACTTTTTGCAGTCGAAGTTGACAAGAATCATGTTTATATGTAGGAGCATTTTGTAAATCCTAATGGTTAGAGTTGCATAGTTTTCAAGCCTTGGAACCTCCACACAACATTCAAAGCCTGTTAAATCAGGAAAATACTGATTGAACACATTATTGTGTTTATCGTTGTGATAGAGTTGATTAAGCCAACATTGAAATGTGTTTGGATCAAATTCAGTTTTCTCTTAATTTGTTACTATAGAATTATATCGCATAATTTATATGACTTTTCCTGATGTTGATTACATTATCAATGTTTAATTGTTATATGTACCCACAAACTATCACTAGTGCTTTTTATTTTTAGCTTTCGATTGTAGCATTAAAGTATCTTACACCATCAGTATTGGTTATTTCAAATCTAACAAATTTGATAGATATTTTTTGCTTAAACAGACATAGTACTCATAAATGAATAAAAGTACTTCGATAAACAAAAGCAAATTAGATGTGATGCAGGGGGAAAGAGATGGATTAGATGGTTCGGAAAGAGAGAGTGTAAATAAAAGATTTAGATTCGAGCCCTCCCATATACACTATTAAAAAAAAAAAATAGATGTGTTATAGTCGTTGCATTAAAAAACACTTAGAAAATTAAAATTGGCTTCAACTTATCGATCTGGACAATGACGTGCCATGAATTGATAATTTAGAGAGAAAATTGCATGGTTTAAAGGTGCATATTGCAATTAGCCCTAACATTCAACCTGTCTTTTATATGGCTGTTATGAAATGCTGCAGAAAACTACACTAAAGGCTGTTAACCACGATGTATATAGTCTTCATGGGAAAATTATTAAATCAACTTGTCAAAAGTAAATCGGCAACCAGAAGGGAAATAAGATCCTTCAAACCCCAACTCCTCCAGTAAAAATTATCTAATGGGTGTGCTAATGTACCCGTCTGGTATAGATGGGCCTTCTCTGTAGTCCATTATATAATTTAATTGGATTCCCCATCTACCTAGAGTAGAATGGAATAGATGTTGAGTGTGGGATTAGAAAATTAATGTCCTTTACGTAACCTGGTTTAGTGTTCTAATACATTTTATTAAGGTGCCAGAACCTGTAGTGATCTCCCAATCCGCTCATCAACTTAACAGCCTTCTCATCTTTCGGCATTTCGAGCCCCAAAAGAAGCAATTTAAAAGCATTGAAACCAGGAACCATAGCTGCTAAAAACCCTCCTTGATTACCAGAACTGTCAAAAATCATAATAAATTAAATTAAAAACGCCATTTCTATTCTCAAGCAAATAAGAGTGGCCTCTTTTTTTTTTTCCCTCTACTTTGTTAGTACGTAAATTTAAATTACCTGAACACTGGCCAGCAAAGCATGAAAACTAGCCCCATGCTAATATGCAGAAGCTTCCCGTAAGTATTCTAGAAAGGAAAATTCCAAAGAATAATGAGAAAACATATCGTCTTGACACAAAAGAAATTTCCTTGCTCTTTTCTCTTTTTCTCAATGCAAAAGTAGTGCTTTAAAATGGCCCTTTCTTTATAAACTTTTGATACATTATAACCTTTTAATCAGTTTAAATGTCTTTAATGTTCAATGATTGAAAGTGTGGCATGGATTCTCGTTTGTGAACAAGGCTTAGATTCTTGCCATTTCAATTCCTCCTCCTTCGCAACTATTTTTCAAAAATTAAAAATAAAATGATTGCAATGCCCTGCGTACCTGATCAAGAAGCCCCCTATTGTAAATCATTGTCCAGAAGGGAGTGGTATAGAGGAGAATACAACGGGTCAATGCAGTAGCAACAACATCTCCAAGAATTGGGTGCTCTCTAAACATCTTGAAAGCCACCATGGCTGTGCTCATATTCATGGAAATTCTTGGACGTCTTTGATATATTCATGAAAGCATAGCTGAATTTATAACAGACACGTACCGGGCGAAGTAGAGAGTTGGCCATATGAGCAGGGAAGTTGAGGTTGAGTACTTTGGTGGCCGCCCCATGTGAGTGGAGAGTTGACCGTACGCTTATTCTTTTTTCTTTTTTTTTTAATGAAAAACCCTACAAATTAAAAGGCAATGGCTGCCTAAAAATTGTTGAGTTCCTCTACTTTTTTCCGAAATCATGAAAATTAGAAGAATGATTGAGTCAATGATTCAAAGAAAATATACTAGGGAGGACAGTTCAATTGGGTGGTAAGATAAAAGGGGTTGTAAGTAAGAGTCAAGTTAGGACCTCCACCTACTAAAAAATAGGTTCAAAAAAAGAAAAGAAAATATACAATTAGCTTCTAGTTTGGAAACCTTTCCTTAGAATTCTCATAATACACCTAGACCCCTGAGATTTCCAAAATCTTACCTATTTCCCTGGTTAGTTTGATAAGAGAACATGGCCCAATTAAAGGTTACAAATTGACAATAGTATACTTGCAATCTTAATTAGCTAATTAACCATAAAGCCCAAATATTTTCAACCGAAATATCTAATATTATGAAAGTCAAATTGACACTCTTATCATATTATAAAAATTAGAGATTTATCATACTTTAGAAGATGTAGATCCATATATTTTAACACTAAACCGACCAATTCCAAAAATATTTTTTTTAGCAAATATACTTTAAATTGTTTTCAAAACAAAATAATCTTTTGATACATGTAGTTTGCATATAGCCTACACTTATGAAAAAAAAAGAAAGTTATAACTCACTCAATATTAAAAAGATTAATCTACAAATAATCTCTCAGAAAAACATTTAGAAACTACCTATACTATCGATTGGCTTATGTATCCTAGTGCCCCCGGAGCTCAACCCAGCCCTCTGTTTTTCTTTTTATTTTTTTAAAAACCATGCAGGTTTTGTGTGGTAGTTGAACAGACTTGAACTTTGAAGTATTATGGCCCTCATCAATGGTGTGTACAATTGTGAATTTTAATGACGAAATTTGTGGTAATTGAGCAAATTACTTTAGTTTATAAAGTTGGAGGTAAATCATTTTTATCGTCAAACCTAATTTTATTTGCAAAAGAGTTATTTGATATCGCCTTATAAGATTTTCTCCAGGAGGCAGTACAATTCGCATTACCAGGCTGTAAAATCGTGACTTTAAGCAATACAAATCTAAATCCATTGGTATATTTATTTCCTCTCACAAAGATAAATTCTTGAAACAAAGAAAATTGTTTCATGGTAATTATGAAGTAGATATACAACCTCCCATCAAAAAAGGTGGGAAACACTTCTATGCTTTTACCATCACAAATAACAATAATATTCGTAAAATCAAAATAGCATAAACTCATTCCAACATCTTTTGCTTTGTACTTTTATTTGGGGTGGTAAGGTGCAAAATTCCACATTTGAATAGATACGTTTTTTAATTTTTATTTGCATAAGCAAAGCAACATCCCATAAACATAAATATAAATATAAAGCACTAATATGAAATAGAAACATGATAAACGAAAAAGGGAAGTGGAAAAAACAATTGCAGGTAACAGCGTAAGTATTCTCGTGATAAAAAAAGCCATAAAATACATGGAATAATTAGTTTTCTGTTAGAAAAATCCACTATTAAAATGCAAGTGATTCTCATGATATATATATATATATATACACACACGCACACATATATATATAGTTAGGATATTTTTAGTCTATCATTATAGAGAAGAAGGACATATTGTTAATTAGTTTCCACAGAATAATGTCCACATGCAATAAGGGTCTTTTTGTTTATGTGCTTGTGTGCGTTTTGTCCAGGTTGGTAGAGGGAAAGAGAGAAGATAGGTCAGTTGCCAAAATCGTTGATGAAGATTGTGGAACACTAAAGAAGTTATTAAGTTATTCTATTTTTTTAAAGGATTTATTACTGCACTTAAATCATATTCAACCTGGTCTACCATGTGTATGTATTATAATTGCTAACAATTATTGTCTATAAACCTTTTCTGTATAACTTTACCTTTTCATAATATTAATACATGAACCCCAACATAGTCGAGCACTCTTTAGACAGATCCTATGTTATTTTCTTATTTGGTATATCCCTACATTAATTTTTTCCAATTGGTATATTATCATTGAATGTATTGCATTTTGAAAAATCACCTACGCGTGCAAAACTGAGATCCTGCCATCTCTAATTGGGCCAAAATTTCCTAATTGGTGAGATCGCATTAATTGCAATGTCCTAAACGACCTTGGCGGGGTCATGGTAATGCAAATGAGAATAATAGAAAATAAAAAATAAATAAATAGAAGAATGGGTATAATAGCAAGAAAATGATAAAAAAAAAAGGGATCTAAAATAAGAAAAATGTATGAAAATATCATGAACACAGGCAATGGATGAAACTTGCACAAAAAGTGCCTAATCGACCAGCGTTGGATTTTTCTTTTCTAAACTACGTTGCTAGCGTTGGACTAGCAGGAAAAACAAGAAGTGTCCACAACTAGCGTTTATCTAATTTTGGAGGCACATGACATGCATCTTTGCATTGGACAAGAGCATAGATAAGAATGAGAGAAGGTAAAACAAAATTCAAAAATTTGTTTAAGCAAACAATTGAAACACTGGTTTGACATAGAATTCACAGCTGTAGAAAGAGGACTAATCCTCAGATTACATCTTGAGATGCAAAACAAAACAGAAAAACACTGAATACTCGAAGCTTAAATACACGAAAACACCAAAAAACTACTATTGCTTCTCGAGGCACTCTGGACAACAACAGCAGCAACCACTCTGATAGTCGCAGGCCTACCAACTTGAAAGATCACAAAGTACCATCGTTAATAAAATTTCTCTAGAGAAGTGCCAATTTAAAAAAAAAAAAATTAAAGTTCAAGATTTATAACAAGAAAAAGATATATGAAAAGTTAAGACTGTCTAGTCTGAAATAGACAAATTGTCAAATCTTTACTCCTTGCAGTGGTGGGTGGTGGGTGGTATGGAACTGTTCTAAAGCATATAAAACTATTGATGGAAAATTAGATCAATGAGCAAGATAAACAATCTAAATTGCTCGACATAGAATATTTACTGCATTCAAATGCTAATGGTAAAATAATTATTCCACATGCTATTATCTTTATAATCAGGTGTAAATAAAAAAATTCAATAAAATGCATAATATGGAATTTAATGAAAATAGGAAAACAAAATGTAAATATGAATAATAGAAAAGAATTATTAGAATTCAAAATTTTGAGACAGTTGAAACAGTTGCCAATAGAAAGGAAGAACCTAGGTAAAGCAAATAAGGTTTTGTTATCAAGTTTTTCGGGATCGAAAATTTCAAAAGTTAAGGAAATGAAAATTTTGGTCTCCAATCATGTAATAGGTTATTGGGAAAAAAAATTTCTTTGAAAGCTACCAATTTGATGTTAGAATCTTGTTGTTAAGCTATTCGGTATCAGGCATCTACTACTTTATACTCCTATCTATTAAAATTGGTATGTTATTCTTTTGTTGATTTAACTTATTAAGATTCTTTGTTTGAAAAAAAAAACTTATGGAGCTATAATTTTCTTATATTGGACAAACGCATAAAATAAATCCTTAGAAATATTTGGAAAAACAAATTACAAATCACAATAGGTTGCAAATTATGAATGTTAAGTTCTAATTAGTTCTCTACGATCATCCTATAAAAGTAAAAAGAATAAGATAGATGAAGGAATGTCTACAAAAATGTGAAATTTTCAAAGAGCAAATTATCAAAGATAGTATGCTACGGATATTGTGGCTCCTTAGCGTGTGATACGAAAAACAGAGTATGCGTGCTTTTATAGGAACTTACTCAACGGAAATTCCTCCTCGGGCGAGTAGTCTTTACCCAGATTTTGTCACAGGCACTTTCTATAAACTTGAAATATGCATAGCGCCATGACTTCTTGAAGAGAAGGATTCCCAAAACTCCTGACAGCCCGGCAGCAAAACCCGGTCCTATTCCAGCATAAAACCAAGACCAATCAGATTCGCTGTGGCCTTCATCATCATCAATAGGCCCATTTTTGGCAGGCAATTTGTGTTCCCAGCAGTTGTTTGGGAGCGGTTTGCCACAGAGTCCACTGTTTCCTTCATAGATGGATGGATCGGTCAAGGTTTGAAGCTGATTTCCTGATGGTATTGGCCCTGAAAGTTTATTGTGTGACAAATTGAGAGAGTTCAATGAGTACAAATCAGATAAGCTCAGGGATTGCACCGAAGAGTTCATTCATTGATAGATCAAGTGTTTCAAGTTGCTTCAAGTTGCCAATCTTATCAGGGATCTTTCCAGTCAAATGATTTTGTGAAAGATTCAAAACTTGCAATTGAACCAGCTCCATTATCTCATCAGGGATCTCACCAACTAAATTATTTGCTGAGAGGCTTAAGGATTTAACAAGCTCAAGGCTCGATGCGTCATACTCAACTTCTCTTCCTCCCTTAATGTCTTGAAGGCTTTGTTGTGATTCAATGGCCAAACCTCCATCTTGACCTGATACCATGGCAGTAATGTTGTTAAAGCAGCGAGGAATAAATCCACTCAAGTTATTATGTGCTAAGTTCAGCACTTGAAGATGTGAGAGTTGGCAGAGTGTATCGGAAATGGGTCCATGGAAGTTATTTGACTGAAATCGTAGAAACATTAACTCTGATAACTTTTCCCCAATCCAAGCTGGTATGGTATCCTTCAGTCCATTGTCACCGACATCAAAAATTAGCAAATTGCTGAGATGCTGCATTGAGGCAGGGAGCTTCCCAACGAATTTATTTGCATTCAAATGCAGATAAGAAAGTCCCCACAAGTTACCCAGTGAACTCGGAATTTGACCGGATAGACTGTTATTTGCCAAGAATAGGTACTGCAGGTCTCGCAAGTTTCCTAGACACAGAGGAACTCTTCCGGACAGAAGATTGTTGGATAGATCCAATTCTGATAAATTTTCCGACTTGCACAAGTCTTCAGGGATAGTACCTGTGAAACAGTTATCATTTAGAAAGAGAGACCACAGCGGAATTTGTGAAAATTGTCTAGTAAGAAAATTGTGTGAAAGATCCAAAAATGAAATATCCAACGGAAACGATTTGAGAGATCCGTCCAATTTGTTGGAGCTTAGAGATATTTCTTGAAAAGGATAATATGAAATATCAACGGAAACTATTTGACTATTTGTCGAATATTTAAATTTGTCCATACCTGTGAAACGGTTATCATTTAGTGCGAGAACCGACAGCACACGTTGAAGCTGCGGAATATGTCCAGCAAGAAAATTGTGTGAAAGATATAAACCCAACGGAAACGATTTGTTTTTAGAGAGAAACCAGCTCGGTATGGCACCTGAAATGCTCGCGTTCCGCATGTCCAACACCTCAAGCTCATTCTGCGTCCGAAGCCAAGCTGGAAACCTGGGTCCCACAATGATGGATTGCATCCAAATTTCTTGAAGTTGAAAAGGAGGAACCCATGAGGAGCTCACGTTCAGAGCGAGTGAGTTTCCGGTCAGGTCCAGGTACTTCAGCTCTCGGAGTTTCGCAAAATGGTCTTCAGATAGGACCCCAGTTAATGAATTGCTTCTAACGTCAAATGCTTGTAGCTTCGTCAGCTGCCCAAGATTGGTCGGTATGGTACCATTTAAGCTATTACGGGTCAATAATAGGTTAGTTAATTTTGAAAGCTGGCCTATTTCACTTGGTATTGACCCTTGCACATTATTGTGACTCAGATCCAAATAAGTAAGATTTATAAGTTGGCCTATTTCACTTGGTATTGACCCTTGCAAATTATTCCAACTCAGATCCAAATAAGTAAGACTGCTTGCATTACAAAAGTGGTTTGAAGATAGATTGAGATGAACGAGACAGGTCATTTGGTCAAACAGACCATGAATTGAATCAAAAAGAGAATTACTACCAAGACGAAGATCATGGAGGCCAGTAAGATTACGGAGCCAAGGAGGGGCCCTGTAGTTGTTGAATTTATTCAAACTGAGATCAAGGAAAGCAAGAGATGTGAAATTGACATGTGAAAGATGAGGATGGATGAAGAGCTCACAAGCATTCAAGTCTAGTGTTGTTAGTGAAGGAAGCATGTTAATTGACTGTAACCCATCTTGAGCGGCTGTAAGGTTCAACTTGGACAGGACTAGGCCTTCTAAAGAAGAGAGCCCAGCAACCCACCCGAGATCCTTAATGCTCAATGAATTCCACGCAAGATCCAAATACCGTAAATGCGAGAGGTTTCCTAAATGGTGGGGAATTTCACCATCAAATCTTGCACTTGAGAGATTGAGGTATCTCAAGTTTTTCAACAATCCAAAGAATGCGGGAACTTGGATTCCTGAAAAAATATTCGAGCTCAGGTCCAAATATCGCAAATTGGTCAAATTGACCAAAGATGGACTTAATTGGCCTCCCAAGCAATTTTTGAAGTAATCATCATCAGAATCATCAAATGGCACCGTATTGCGTAGATCAAGTTTCAAAACACTACCAGTGGTTTTGTGGCAACTAATGCCTTCCCATGAACAACATTCTTCTCCAATCCAAGAAGACAGACGATTTGATTCATCTATCAACCCATGCTTGAATTGAAGAAGTGCTTGTCGTTCATTCTCAACACAGGAGACATTTGAATAATTATGAGCTTGTTTGTTGCTGCCAAATGGGAATTGGCTGGTTACAGGAATTGAACTGAATAAGAATAAGAAGAGTAGTAGTAAAGATGAAAAAGTACAAAGAAGATGATGCTCCATTGGATTTCTTTGGTATTATTGGTTTAGTTGATATAGTAAGCTCAGATGGGTGGCCACATTTGTACACTTACAAAAAGCATCACGTCACCATTCTGTGTTTGTGGGAAGTAGGAGGGAACCATACAAAGGTGATAAAGGACGACGACTTCAAGTCTTCGTTGAAAATTATTTGTTAACGTGGTGGGAGGGAAAGACCGCGTGGAAAATCCTTGCGTGCTTTTGGGGAAAATCCTTGGTGACACACAAATGGAAATGTTAATTCATTTTATATTTGGATTTTAATTTTATTTGGATGCCTACGTTTCCATTAAAAATCAATCCTAACCTATGTTTTGTCGCACACTATATGTATGCGTAAATAATTCAAGTTATATTTAATTGAAAAAATTAGTTTTCTGGAAATTAGTTTTATATTTTGAAAATTCATGTTTTATGAACTTTTGTGTGAAAAACAATATACATAAGCAGTTATTTTTGTTAGTTAGCATTAATTGCAAGCATTAGCAATACAACTAAAAATTCCACATAAAACTAGAAAAAGTAATTTTTTGAGAATTTCAAATGCGCATTTAAAATTATAAGAAGCAAAGAAAAACTAAATAAACAACATTCAAGATCATAGAAATTGGGCAGCATATAACGTTCCAAGTTGGGTAGAAAAAATTGGCGGATGTGCTGTGTCTAAGTCCACTCGTCAACGGAAGTCGTGACTCACCGTGGAAAATTTTTATTTTCTTGTGGACAAAATCCTTAGAGCCATATTTTGTACTGACTTAATGGAAATTTTGATTCTCTATCAGTTGGTTGTGGAATTGATTTTCTGATTTACGACCCTCACGTTTGCAATCTAAATTAATTTAAAAATGTTTGACTTAAAATTACCAGACCTATTGAAAATTTGCCACATATCCTAAATTTGATACGTCTATGTTAAAGAAGCAAGTAAATAAGGTTTCCATGAGATGAAAGCAACAAAATCTAACACACGAAGGACAGTAGTCTGCATTTCATGTTGGATAGTTACAAAATAAGGTGCACATTTATCAAAAAAGTTTTGTGTTGATTTTGAATTTTTTTTATTGTAATTGTTCATTATCAAAATTTGATCTTTCAAAAATGGATGACCTCTATTAGCTTCTCCCGAAGGACTCCTTTTTCAAAAAGTATAGAACTCCTTTTTCAATTTTTTTTGAGCTAATCTATATTTCTTTCTGCAAGGAAGACATTCTTTGACATTAATGTGGCAATATAAAGCTTTTCATAAGTAAAACATTTAGTTGCTTTTAAATTATAAAGAAGATGAAGCTAAAAAAAAAATAGAATAGACTAACAACCCAAAAAAAAACAAAGAAAAATTCCTAAATGCATAGCCTCCAAGATCAAGACGTCCAATACATATGACGTTTCAAAGGGGTTAGAATAGAAGTAGGTATGGCATTTCAAAGGGGTTAGAATAGTAGTAGGTTTGGTGGTCCAATACTTGCACTTATTGTAGGGGCCTCAACCAAATTATATGATCTGTTCATGTCGGCAATTATATGGGTCATTTTAGAAGGAAAACAACTCCTAGCATCAAGCCACCAAATTCTTGGGCAATGACGTTAAATTCAAAATTCTATCCAAAAAGTCAATCCATGTCTGGTTGACAGCAAAAATTCCCAATGACGTATCAACTGTATACATGTAGTCAGGTGAAGGTTCTCTGCAATTGCATCATGCAATTCATCTAATTCATGGAAGTTAACCACAAGACTTTGAAAAGTTTACGAGTATAAATGGACACCATTTTGATGGACACATAATTAGCTTCAAAATTTGACTTAAGCTGATGATGTCTTGTCATCCAATCTGCATCTCAAATTTATTTGTGGTGAAAATTAAACAAAGAAAAAGCCAGTAAAACCAACATGTTAGTGGGGATTTAATAATTTTTTTTCTTTTTTTTTCTCGAAACGTTAGCTTTTTAATGGGGATTTAATTCGATCAACTAAAACTTGGCCTTTATATGCCACATAGATAAGCCATCAAGAGTTGATCTTCAGTAGCATAATCATATTACAAGGTGGTCAGTCGATATTACATTTTAGGGGAGTTCTACAGTTCCCTTTAAGGTAAAGTACCAATGAAATTAAATTCACCGTTGGATGTAGGATAAGAGTTATTAACACTTAGATTATTTTAAGAGTTTAAATTACTAAACGATGTGGTAAGATATAATTGAATTAGAATTATAGGTATCGTATCGAAAAGGGACTGTAGTATTTTTTTCACATTTAAATGGAGAAATCGGAATCCGTGCTAACTATATATCTTTTTACATACTTTTTTTTTTTTGAAAGAAATCTTTTTCATACTTAACCAAAGCAAATTATACATCTTTTCCCACATTATTGAAGACATACTATACACAAAGAAAAGTCTAAATAACGTGGAGTCACCATAATAATAAATGAGTGGCTAATATGATGCAACATATAGGTTTTAACCTGCTATCACAGGTTTCACTTGGGGCAAAATTGTAATAGCAAAATTTGGTATGAATATTAGTAAGTTTTTGCACAAAACAAATAAATTTTATTATTTATTGTAATTTCTATTTAAATATCAAATCTTACTAGATTTTTTAAGCAAAAATTACCATTTTTTTTCCAAAACTTAGCATTTTTTTTTATATAAACATACTATTTTTCAAGAAAAACTTATGACTTCATTAACAAATCTTGCCACTTTTTTTAGCAAAATTTACTATATTATTAACAAGACCTTTCTATTTTTCAAACGAAACTTCCTATTTATGACTTCCTACTTTTTCAAACAAAATTTATGGGTTTGTTAATAATTTTAATATTTTTTCAAGTACAGTATACCAGTAAAGATCTAACTAATGATAAGATTGGTTACTGCTGCCAAATGGGAGCTGGCGGGAGACTTGAGTAAAGCTGAATAAGAACAGTAGCAGTAAAGATAGAGAAATACCAACAAGGTGTCCCATTGGACGTTTTTGGGTAATGATATTTGAGTGATTCATCTATACTAGTTGACGAGAAGAAATTGCTGATAATAATGACTACCTGAAAAACCACCAGCCTTTGTGTTGGTGGTCACTATCAAAACATTAAGGCTTGACGGGAGATCAAGGGTTTAAACCTTATTTTCCACCAATTGTCACAATATGTGGGCTGGCTTAAAAAAAATCTATGAGAGTGCGTAGTATACCCGCCTGTTCCGATGGTGGTTCAGTCCCCTCTAAGTTACCCTTAGGTCTCTTCAGGTCCCCCTCCCCTAGTGATTCAGTCCCTTCCGAGTTACCCTTAGGTCTTTTCAGGTCCCCTTTCCCCTTGTATAGAATAGTGTAGGTTTATCATATCTGACCAAAAAAAATAATGACATCCTAGAAGTCTTCGTGAAAAATTGACCACTCAATTAATGGTTGGTTGTATTAGTCAGTCTCCAACAATCAACCAAATTTATATATTAACAAGTATCGAATCATACTTCTTAATTTGATTCAAATTTGAAATTCAATTCTTGTGTACGTGATCTGCATCTATACCTGCTAATGCATAAACCGATAGTGTATACAAGATTACTTATATAAACAAAAAACAATCGGTACATTTTGTTAAGCAAATGATCTTTAGATTGTTCTTCAGAGGGATTAAAGATAACAAGTTTTCTTTGGTTGATGAGAACACTTCTAAATAATTGTGTGCATCTATATTTCTTTCTCTGGTGATGAAACATGAAAACATTTTTCAACACATTCAATGAGACTTTGTCACCCTTTTCATAAGCTGTTAAGAAAACATGCAGAGTCCGCCTAGTGCAAGTCCACCAGTGAATGGAAGTCACGACACGCTGTGGAAAATCTGTATGTTTTTGTGGAAAAAACAATCCTTGGAGACATATTCTACATTGAATTAATGGAAATGCTCATTCCCTATCAGTTGGCTACTAGGGAACAATCTCCAGAATCTTGATATGCATATTTAGCGTTTCAAAGGGGTTAGATAGTAAGAATAAAAATAATACTGAGAGAACAATTGGCTATCCTTTGTGTCCTTGACGTGCTGGGCTGGTCTGGTTGTTAAACAAAGATTTGGCTTTTCCAATAGTCTCCCTCTACGTATGTGACTGTGCCAATCAATTTGAACCTCAGCTACAGGGTCAATTATAAACATTTCTAAGGGGACGGCTCAGGTAGTTCAAGATTGAGATTTTTCTGTTTCATTTTTGTTTTCGAGATTAAAATGTGGAGAACTATCAAAATGTAGACAACTCAAAATAGGCCGATCAATAACTTTGAATGCATCGTTGATTTACATAAATTTTTGGTTATTGTTCTAGATCTCTTATTTGGAGTGTACAATAATTACGAGTTAATATTCATCTTTAGTTATTTTCATTATACTCGATCTGCAGAAGAAACATGAGAAAGTAGATCATTCGAAAATTGTCCTTGAATTCGTTATATATGGTTCAATCATCAATGGGGCATCTTTTGTTTCTGCGTTATGAAAATAAAAACAAGCGGGCTGGGATTGGCATTGAAATTATGAAGACAATTTTGATTAAAGATTAGGAATCAAATTAATAAATTCTAGCTATTAACACATCAATTGATCATACCTAATGAATTGTGAAATTAAAGATGTCAATTCAAGATTGATTTTCTGTATTGCCACTAATTTACTTAGACAAATGCATAATCCAAAATATAAACACTACTTTTTCTGGAAATCATTTGTTCTTACCATGCTATTTTCCGTTGTTAACCAAACCAACAACGGCTCAACACCTCTAAGGAATTTACTCAGTGAACTTGGTCGCAAAGCCAACAACTAAATCATAACAAGTACCTTATTATCATTACATGAAGCCAAGTCTATATAGCTTAACTATTCTTCATAACTTTTTCAGGCAGACTATTATACTTACATTTCATTTACATATAATAATAGCATGTAAAAAAAAGGAGGTCTAATCCTCAGCTTACATCAGGAGATGCCAAGGAAAACTGAAAAATATAGAGTACTAAAAAAATAATCATACAACAATAGAGTAAATTAAATTAATGCCGCTTCTCAAATCACCTGGAAGAAATTGCTCATTCTGACTGACTCAACAGTAGTAACAAGCACATTCATAAGTTTTCCCAAGCTAACTGCCAATTCAAAAAAAAAATTAAAGTTGACATTTTACGAAAAGACAAGATCTATGAAAAGTCAAGATTGACTAGTCTAAAATATACAAATTGTCAAATCTTTACTCCTTGACAATGGTGGAGGAGGTAGAAAACTAATCAAGGAAGGGCAACATATCAACTTTAGATGTTTATACTATAAACAACGGTTCAATAATACATAATAAATCATTAAGTGCTTAATTCTCTACATACAGTCAAATTTGTAATCGGTAAAGAAAAAACAATTACGATAATAAATGTGACATGCTCAATGAGCAAGGATAATAAGCTACGTGAATTGTAGTGCCTTACGCGCTTTTCTGTGTACTTACTCAACGGAAGTTCCTCGCACGCCGAGTAGTCTTCAATGCTATCATTGCGGCAATTCTGTCACTTGCACTTTCCAGAAACTCGAAGTATGCATAGCGCCAAGACCTCTTGAAGAGAAGGATTGCCAAGAATCCCACGAGGCCGAGAGCAAAACCAGGTCCTAGACCAGCATAAAACCATGACCAATCAAACTCACCATGATCTTTGTCATCTAGGATAGGATCATTTTTGGCTGGTGACTTGTTCTCGGGGCAGCTCTTTGGGAGTGGCTTGCCACAAAGTCCATTATTTCCTTCATAGATGGATGGATCGGTTAAGGTCTGAAGTTGATTTCCTGATGGTATTTCCCCTGAAAGGCTATTGTGTGACAAATTTAGGAAGCTCAATGAGTTTATTGTTGATAAGTTGTTAGGTATTGCACCGAAGAATTCATTCATTGATAGATCTAGCGTTTCAAGTCGCTTTAAGTTGCCAATCTTCTCAGAGATCCTTCCAGTCAAATGGTTGTGAGAAAGGTTCAAAGTTTGTATACCAGCCAGATCCATTATCCCATCAGGGATCTCACCCACTAAATTATTTGTTGAGAGGCTTATGGATTTAATGAGCACAAGGTTCCCAAAGGAGTACTCAAGTTCATTTCCTCCCTTATAGTTTTGAAGGTTGGTGGTATCGTAAGTTATCGTGAGAATGCTTCCATGTTCACTTGATACCATCATTGAGAAGTTGTTAAAACAATGAGGAATATATCCTGTTAAGTTATTGTGTGCCAGGTTCAGCACTTGAAGATTTGAGAGTAGGCAGAGCTTGTCAGAAATACCTCCATAGAAGTTATTTGACTGAAATCTTAGAAACATCAAATTTGATGACATTTCCCCAATCCAAGCTGGTATGGTATCCCTTAGCCCATTTTCACCAAGATCAAAAATTACCAAATTGCTCAGATGCTGCATTGATGACGGGAGCCTTCCAATGAATTTATTTCCATTCAAATGCAGAATCTCAAGTGCCCCCAATTGCAGGTAACAGCTTAAGTATTCTCGTGATAAAAAAAAAATCATAAAATACATGGAATAATTAGTTTTCTATTAAAATGCCCTGGAAAGAGTAGGTATCTAAAATAAATATACAAGTGATTCTCATGATATATATGTATATATATACATACACATACACACATATATATCGTTAGGATATACACACATCCACACACACACATATATATATAGTTAGGATATTTTTAGTCTATCATTATAGAGAAGAAGGACATATTGTTAGTTTCCACAGAATAATGTCCACATGCAATAAGGGTCATTTCGTTTATGCGCTTGTGTGCGTTGTATCCAGGTTGGTAGAGCGAAAGAGAGAAGATAGGACAGGATTCTATCAACTTGTTAGGTCAGTTGCCAAAATCGTTGATGAAGATTGTGGGACACTAAAGAAGATGCATGTTCAATTATTTATGAATTACGAATCATTGATAACGATTATTAAGTTATTCTGTTTTTCTAAAGGATTTATTACCACACATAAATCACATTCAACCTACCTTCCGTGTGCATGTATCATAATCACTAGCAATTATTGTCTTATCTTGCATTTATAAATTTTTTTTTCTATATAACTTTACTTTTCCATGATATTAATACATGAACCCCAACATAGTCGAGCACTCCTTAAACAGATCCTATGTTATTTTCTTATTTGTATATCCCTACATTATTTTTTCCAATTGGTGTATTATCGCGATCATTGTCAGAATTGGAATCATGTCAATATGTATGAATACTACTTCTCAACACCAACTCCGGTATTATGCAATCGGGGTTCTTTGACTTTGATTTCCTGACAGAATTTATGTGAGCCAAATAAGCCTCCAAAAATCATGGATGAAGATTCTGAGCACATGAAAGAAAATGCCTGTTCAATTATTTATGAATCATTGATGAAGAATTTTGGTTCACTTTCCAATTTAGTATTTCAGCTGTAAGCACATGGTCATTAATAAATTGGCTCATGATCGCCAGTGGAAATAACTAAATCTTACTATTTTATTAAGTTGTTTGAGTGGAAACTCATAAAGAATTGTTGGAGAGTCTCTACTTTATTTTTTCACATAAGTTTGGGTTTGTCTATTAAGTATCCATTGTTAAAATTTACTATTTTAAAATAAGTGCCACTTAGTGGTATCCACGAACTTCCAACATGATAACTGCTAGTATTAAATTTTGGATCGTATCTTTAACAAGATATTTATGCATTGTTATTCCCATCATCCAAGAAAAAGAAAAAGTCTTTAATTAAATAGAACTTTTAGTACAATGACATTTTAACATTAGCTAATTTGACACAGTTGATGTTTATTCTAATAAAACTAAGTTTAAACCCAAAACAAGAACACAAAATCATTTGCAGGCCCAAATTGGTCCTATCGAAAACTCCTACATGCACAGGCTCATCTCTACCCATTTATCAAAATGGGCATCAGGCTGGGATTAGATCACCTTGAATTTTTTTTTTTTTTTTTTGTAAAATCATAGATATTTATATTTCTAAAATGTTTATATTTACCAATCAAACAAAAATTTATAAGCTAAAATAGTTATTATATGTATTCATTTTTAAATATATATTATATAACTAAAATATTATTGTTTCAAGATAATTATTATTAACAAACACACTTATTATTTCACAAAATTTGAGTACTTTGGATTTGGAATACAGATAAGTATTAAACATATAAATTATTTGAATTTGATATCATCATTTCTGTTGGGCCTACTTTAGGTTGACTCTAACTTGGCCCAAGTCCAAGTCATTCTGAATTGTGCACTTAACGTTAAGCCCTATCAATCATTTATTTCTGACATCACAGAACAAATGGTGTGGTTCAAAACGAAATGTTTCCAAACTAATCATTAAATGTGTTGCATTTTGAAAATCACCTACGGGTGCAAAATTGAGATCCTACCCTCTCGAATTGGGCCAAAATTTCCTAATTGGTGAGATCGCATTAATTGCAACGTCCCAGATGACCTTGGCGGGGTCATGATAATGCAAATGAGAATAATAAAAAAAAAAAAAAAGTAAATAGAAGAATGGGTATAATGGCAAGAAAATGATAAAAAAAAAAAGGGATCTGAAATAAGAAAAATGCATGAAAATATCGTGAACACAGGTGATGGATGAAACTTGCGCAAAAAGTGCCTAATCAATTAGCGTTGGATTTTTCTCTTCTAAACTACGTTGCTAGCGTTGGTTGGACTAGCAGGAAAAACGAGAAGTGTCTACAAGACTACAACTAGCGTTTATCTAATTTTCGAGGCACATGACATGCATCTTTGCATTGGACGAGAATGAGAGAAGGTAAAACAAAATTCCAAAATTTGTTTAAGCAAACAATTGAAACTTTGGTATGACATAGAATTCACAGCTGTAGAAAGAGGACTAATCCTCAGATTACATCTTGAGATGCAAAACAAAACAGAAAAACACTGAACACTCGAAGCTTAAATACACGAAAACACAACAAAACTACTATTGCTTCTCGAGGCACTCTGGACAACAACAGCAGCAGCCACTCTGATAGTCTGAAAGATAGCAAAGTAGCAACGTTAATAAATTTTCTCTAGAGAAGTGCCAATTTCAAAAAAAAAAAAACATTAAAGTTCAAGATTTATTACAAGAAAAAGATAAATGAAAAGTTAAGACCGTCTAGTCTGAAATACACAAATTGTCAAATCTTTACTCCTTGCAGTGGTGGAGGAGGTAGAAAACTAGTCTAGGAGGGGCAACATATACATAAGCATTACATGACCATAAGAATTTATTCATCTTCTGTAATCAAAGGTTAAAAAATACCTAACAATCATTAATTAGTAGTTTGTAAAAGTTATTGGCAGAAAAGCTAGACTGTATACCAATTAGAAATTACATAACTAAATTAACTATTAGCATAAACTAGTATAGTACTTATTGGGAAAAAAATTTTCTTTGAAAGCTACGAATTTGATGTTAGAATCTTGTTGGTAAGCTATTCGGTATCAGGCATCTACTACTTTATACTCCTATCTATTAAAATTGGTATGTTATTCTTTTGTTGATATAACTTCTTAAGATTCTTTGTTTGAAAAAAAAAACTTATTGAGCTATAATTTTCTTGTATTGGACAAACGCATAAAATAAATCCTTAGAAATATTTGGAAAAAAAACAAAATTACAAATCACAATAGGTTGCAAATTATGAATGTTAAGTTCTAATTAGTTCTCTACGATCAGCATATAAAAAGTAAAAAGAATAAGTTAGATGAAGGAATGTCTACAAAAATGTGAAATTTTCGAAGAGCAAATTATCAAAGATAGTATGCTACGGATATTTTGGCTCCTTAGTGTGTGATATGAAAAACAGAGTATAAGTGCTTTTATAGGAACTTACTCAACGAAAATTCCTCCTCAGGCGAGTGGTCTTTACCCAGATTTTGTCACAGGCACTTTCTACAAACTTGAAGTATGCATAGCGCCATGACTTCTTGAGGAGAAGGATTCCCAAAACTCCCAAGAGCCCGACAGCAAAACCCGGTCCTATACCAGCATAAAACCAAGACCAATCAGATTCGCTGTGGCCTTCATCATCATCACTAGGCCCATTTTTGGTAGGCAATTTGTGTTCCCAGCAGCTATTTGGGAGCGGTTTGCCACGGAGTCCACTGTTTCCTTCATAGATGGATGGATCGGTCAAGGTTTGCAGCTGATTTCCTGATGGTATTGGCCCTGAAAGTTTATTGTGTGACAAATTCAGAGAGTTCAATGAGTACAAATCAGATAAGCTTTCGGGGATTGCACCGGAGAGTGCATTCATTGATAGATCAAGTGTTTCAAGTTGCTTCAAGTTGCCAATCTTCTTGGGGATCCTTCCAGTCAAATGATTTTGTGAAAGATTCAAAACTTGCAATTGAACCAGCTCCATTATCTCATCAGGGATCTCGCCCACTAAATTATTTGCTGAGAGGCTTACGGATTTAACAAGCTCAAGGCTCCATGCGTCATACTCAACTTCTCTTCCATTTGGACTATCCACATACCTTGTAAAACCAGTCCAACCCCGCGTCCCAATCTTGCATTATTCGATTTCGGACTTTTCAGTTCTAGAATAGTACAAAATAGACAAATGCCTATTGGCACGAGGAAGAGATCGTAGTATCAGTTTTCTACCCCCTGGGGTTCTTTCTTCTAACGTAAAAGAACAAAAATTCTTCGCCCAAAGCGAAAAGAAGCAGCATATTGAGGATCGTCGAAGGAAATTGAAACGAAATCTTGACATGCGCGAAGAGACCCAGAGTTGAGTAGAGGAAAAAAAAGAGAGCAATTGCGATTACCTCTAACTGGAAGGCGAAACCGACGTGGTCTTTGGAGTTGCGGGCGTCGGAGATGGAGATGAGAGAGTTTAGAATGAAGAAGAAAGAAAGGACGGAGATTGATATGCATGTTACAGATGATGAAGAAACAGGGGCCTTTTTTGTTTGAGTGCTACTGTTGTTAATAGCTGAAATGGCGTGAGGGTTGGTAAGGGGCGGAGATAGTGGCGTATTGTGGATACATTCAGAGGAAGATACGAACGATTCCCAAGCACCGATTAAGATGAAACCGCCACCGGCTATGGTGTAGGTGAATAGTCCCATTCTTGGCTCTTGATTTCTGTTTTCTGGTTTACTTTTCTTCTCTTTATCCTCAGGTGAGTAGTCTTCAATGCAATCATTACCCAGATTTTCTCAAAGCCACTTTCTATAAACTTGAAGTATGAATAGCGCCATGATTTCTTGAAGAGAAGGATTCCCAAAACTCTCAAGAGCCTGACAGCAAACCCCGGTCGTATACCAGCATAAAACCAAGACCAATCAGACTTGTTGTGGCCTTTATCATCATGAGTAGGCCCTTTTTTGTAGACAACTTGTGTTTCGAGAAGTTGATTTGGAGCGGTTTGCCACAAAGTCCACTATTTCCTTCATAGATAGATGGATCAGTCAAGGTCTGAAGTTGATTTCCTACAGGTATTGGCCCTGAAAGTTTATTGTGTGACAAATTCAGGGAGTTCAATGAGTACAAATCAGATAAGCTTTCGGGGAGATAGATCAAGTGCTTCAAGTTGCCGATCTTCTCGGCAATCCTTCCAGTCAAATGATTGTGAAAGATTCAAAATTTCAATTGATCGAGTTCCATTATTCATCAGGGATCTCGCCAACGCTATAATCTCCTTCTTGGCCTGATACCATGGTACTAATGTTATTAAAGCAGTGAGGAATAAATCTACTCAAGTTATTATGTGCTAAGTTCATCACTCGAAGATGTGAGAGTTGGTAGAGCGTATCAGAAATAGCTCCATGGAAGTTATTTGACTGAAAGCTTAGACACATTAAATTTGATAACCTTTCCCCAATCCAAGCTGGTATAATATCCTTTAGTCGATTGTCGCCGAGATCAAGAATTTGCAAATTTCATGGGAATAAAAACATATGTGCATAATATACATACATATTTGTACCGTGTGTGTGATGCATGTGAATAAAAACATATTTTATAGTATGTGTATAATACCTTCCCATGAACAACAATTTTCTCCAATCCAAAATAACAGTCGATTTGATTCATCTATCAACCTATACTTGAATTGAAGAAGAGTTTGTTGTTCATTCTCAATACAAGAGACATTCGAATAATTATGAGCTTGTTTGCTGCTGCCAAATGTGAATTGGCTGTTTACAGGAATAGAACTGAATAAGAAGAGTAGTAATGAAGATGAAGTAGTACAAAGAGGATGATGCTCCATTGGATTTCTTTGGTATTATTGGTTTATTTGATATAGTTATCTCAGTTGAGTGGCCTCATTTATACACTTACAAAAAGCATCACTTCACCATTTTGTGTTTGTGGGAAGTAGAATGGAACCATACAAAGATGATAAAGGATAACGGCTTCAAGTCCTCCTGGAAAAAAATTTGTTAATGTGTTGGAGGGGAAAGACAGCGTGGAAAATCCTTGCGTGCTTGTGAGGAAAATCTTTGGTGACATACAAATGGAAATATTAATTCATTTTATTTTTGGATTTTAATTTAATTTGGATACCGACGTTACCATAAAAACTCAATCCTAATTAAGTTTTGTTATTCTTATGAACTAGTGATCGGAGCACACTATATGTATGCGTAAATAATTCAAGTTATATTTAATTGTAAAAATTAGTTTTCTGGAAATTAGTTTTACATTTTGAGAATTCATGTTTTATGAAATTTTGTGTGAAAACAATATACATGAGCAGTTTTTTGTTAGTTATCATTAACTGTAAGCATTAGCAATACAACTCAAATTTCCACATAAAACGAGAAAAAGTAATTTTTTGAGAATTTCAAACGCGCATTTAAAATTTTAAGAAGCATAGAAAACCTTAAAAAACAACGTTCAAGATCTTGACGGGCAACATATAACGTTCCAAGTTGGGTACAAAATTGGCGGATGTGTCTAAGTCCACTCGTCAATGGAAGTCGTGACCCACCGTGAAAAATTTTTATTTTCTTGTGGATAAAATCCTTAGAGAATATTTTGTACCGGATTAATGGAAATTTTGATTCTCTATCAGTTGTTTGCAATCTAAATTAATATTAAAATGTTTGACTTAAAATCTCCAAACCTATTGAAAATTTGTCACAAATCCTAAATTTAATAGGTCTATGTTAAAGAAGCACGAAGGACGGTAGTCTGCATTGCATGTTGGATAGTTACAAAAAAAAAAAAGGTGCACATTTATCAAAAAAGTTTTGTTTATTTTTATGTACTTGTTCATTATCAAAATTTGATCTTTCAAAAGTTTATGTACTTGAATAAGAGGTTTGAGCATTCAAAAAACCTTGTATATGTAAAGTGAATTATATATAGTGCGACAAACAGCAAGTATGGAACTCCTTTTTTAGTCTTTTTTTGAGCTAATCTATATTTCTTTCTCCAAGAAAGACATTCTTTGACATTAATGTGGCATCATAAAGTTTTTCATAAGTAAAACATTTTAGTGGCTTTTAAATTATAAAGAAGATGAAGCTCAAGAAAAAAAGAAGAATAGACCAACAACCTAGAATGCAAATATCAAACCAAGAAAAGGACAAACAAAAATTCCTAAATGCATAGCATCCAATATCAAGACGTCCACCGTCCACATATAGCCAGTGTTTTGAAAACCGGACCGGACCAGCCGGTTCGACCGGTTGAATCGCGAACCGGCCATGGCTCCGGTCCGGTTCAATGCCAGGTTTGACTTTGTCAAGAAATCGGTCAAAAACCGGTCGGACCGCGAAACCGCTGAACCGGATTTGAACCGGTTATTTCCGGTTTTTGAGTTTTCCTTTTTTTTTTTTTTTTTTTTTTTTTTGCAAAATGTAGTTACCAAGATTCGAACTCAAGACCTTTGTAATAGAAGACCAATGTAGTAACCGTTGCACTATCACATCTTATTAGTTTGTTTTGATAACTTATTTATATAAAACAAACACTCATATTTCTTTTGTTCCATTTTTTTTACAAAATATCATCCTTTCATGACTCTTTCTTTTTAATCTTCAATACACACACACACACACTCTCTCTCTATCATCTTTTCTTTTGCCACTCATTTTTAATCAAACCTCTTTATTTTTAATTTATTGATGTTTTCTTCCATATTTTAATTTTGTTTTTGTCCATTAAATTTAAAAAAGTTAAAAAAGAATTATTTTTCTTTAACCCAATTTATTTAATACCACAACCACTCACTTTTATCTCATTTTTTGTTTCTTATCAAATTTGCATTTCTATTTTCAATTCTCTTGATTTTCTTCGAACTCCAAACTTCCTTTTTTAAATTGTAAATTTAAATTCCAAAATGTAAATTAAAATTTAAGTTCACAATGTCTAAATTTTCATAGACGTGAATTTTGTATAATTTCAAATATTGTGATATTTTTGGATTATATTTAAGATTTTTTTGGTAGATATAATTGAAATTGAAATGGAATTTATTTGTTTTAACTTATAATTTAAAAAATTTATTTTCAAAAATCCAAGTTATTCAAAAATAGTAAACTTTTCATTATATAAAGTATTAAATTATCCATTACATGTCTTATTTTGTGCACATATATATTTATATAAATTATTTTTAAAAAAATTCATTGAACCGAGGTTGAACCGATCCGACCGATTGAATCTCGACCCTTTCACTTCACCGGTTCGATTAACGGTCCGATTTTTAAAACATTGCATATAGCGTTTCAAAAGGGTTAGAATAGTAGGTTTGGCGTTCCAATACTTTCACTTGTCAAATTTTATGATCTGTTCATGTCTGCAATTATATGGGAAAAGTCTCCAATTGGGTGAAGATTCTCTGCAATTCATCTAATTCATGGAAGCTAAATGGACACATGTTGTTTTGATGGATACATAATTATAAATGAGTG